>NC_143409.1:15872045-16023560 GCF_052110815.1 Crocodylus siamensis | reverse complement strand
CTCTTAGCATATCCCCACCACTGCTCCAGCCAGCGTGTAGCCCCTAAGCACGCAGTGGCAATGTTCAATTCAGGCACGAGGGAGGAGGATGTTGTGGGTGGTCTGAGGTGACGCTACTTCACTGAGAACCGTGGTATGGGCCGCCCACCCTGTTAAGTATACGTTCATGTCTGTGGGCACTGGAGCCAGCAGGGACGCAGCAATGCCAAAACTATGGAGCTACCAAAGAGTATCGTGCACTTGAGAGAAGGCCACCCAACACGTGGCACGGGCAGCCGCTGTGTGTGGCATGCAGCAGCTGGGGAAGGGGGCACGCAGCACAGCAGCAGCTTGGGTAGGGAGCCCAGGACCGCAAGCAGAGCAGAAGTGATAGGAGTGGCTGCAAGGCTCATTTGTGGCACCCCTGCAAAAAAAAAAAGTTGTCTCCTCCCTCCTGACGCACTGACACAGGTATCGGGGGTAGTGGCTGCGCCTTCACAGCTCCCGGGCCATGCACAGCCATGATGCTTAGCATGGTTGAATTGCAACTGTCCTGATGCAGGAGCTAATGCAGAGCAGGGGTTTGAACCTCCTGCAGTGGTTCAGAACTGCCCCTGGATAAACAGGTGGTAGCAAACCTTGGTCCTCTGTGAACGAACACCACCCCCCCATCCCCGCCCCCTGCCTCCCCATGCGGCCTCCAATGAGCCTGTTGTCCCAGGCACCACGGGGGAGGGGCCAGGCATCGTGTGTGTCCTGCCACTGGGCAGAGCCACATTCCCCTGCCCAATCGGGGGGGACGCCCGGCCTGTCCAGGGCCATGTGGGGGCAGGGCCCAGCAGTGGGAGCTTTCCTCCTCCGGCCCCCCGGTGAGCCGACTGCCCCAACCCTCCCCCGCTCAGGTACAGATTGGGGTGCAGGCTGCCACTGTGGGCGAAGCTGCACCAGGCTCTTCCCTGGGGGGCGGGGGGGAGACCGGGCCCAGCTCCACTCGGGGCAAGTGGTGGCATTGGGAGGGGTGCTGGGTGAGGGTGGCTGCAGCCACCCGGCATGCCCCCTTCCCTCCCCCACCCCAGCACTGCTCCCCGCACAGCATAGGCTAGCCCCTGCCAGGAAGCGCCCAGCATGGCCCTGGCCCCAGCCCGCAGCCTGCCCCGTCCCGTGTGCAGAGGCAGGGGCACATGCCCCCTGTGCCCTCAGGGTGCACCCCTCAGGCTTGGCCCTCCCAGCCCTGGGACCTCACTTCTTTGACTCCTTGCTCCTGCCTCTGCCCTGCTCCCTCCTTCCCTCCTCAGCTGCTAGGCTGGGGGGGCAGGGCTCAGCTTGACTCTGCGTCTCCAGGATCAGGTGGTCGATCGCGATTGACTGATTGGTGACCACTGGTTTAGATTATGGGAGTCTAGGTAGGTTCGTGTCCCCTGCCTCACCTCCCCCCGCTGCCCCCCCGCCCCCATATATGTACAGTCATGCATGCTTGTGCATGCACACATACCACACTGATTTGGGGCAGAACTGGTCTTTATTGACCTCGGTGTTAGTGAGAAGTTTAGTAGCAAACAGGGACGGGGTGAGGGTGGTTCAGGACATTTCAGCAGCAGCCAACTGCCAGCGGCCTTCTTTTCCTTGGTGTCCAAGCACCAGGGTCTTCTTTCCCCTGCCCAGGGAGTACTGGGACACTCGCCCGTGGGGAGCAAGCTGGGCTGAGTACACACTACCCGCCCTCCCCCACAGTGATGACAGCTCTGCAGTGCCCGAACACGTGCCCTCTACTTCCAGCCCCTGAGATCGCGCAGGCAGGCACCCCTGCCCCAGCCCCAGTCAGGGACATCTTGGCAACAGTTCACCTGCTATGTCGGTCTGCACCCCGTCACCCCAGGTGTCATGTAGGCCCGGCTGCTGGCAGAGCAAGAAGTGAGAGCGCTGCAAGTCAACAGCCCAGGCTGCCTCTCTCTCCTCTGGTGCCATTCGTGGTCCCTGTGGGTTGTCTGTCCTCAGAGGTATGCGCTCCGTTGGCCTCCTTTGAAGCCTTGCTTGCTAATTCTCCCCGGCAGTCTCTGGCCTCCAGCGGAGCTCACGGCCAGCTTGCTCTTTCCGTTGCTGCCTCTGCTTTGGCCCCCTGCCATTTCCCATTGTTTCAAGGGCTTATTTTCTTTCTTTTGAGCCTCTTCTCCCATGGGGACACTTGCTTTAATAGTTTTTTCACTATGTCATGCGCTTAGCTTAGCTTTATTGCTGGCCTCTCTATAGCATTAGCCCTGCTGACAAGTGATCGCACTGCCTTTTACTCTCATCACTCTTTCCAGTTTTCCCCTATAAAAAAGAACAAGGAATTTTAGGCTAGTCCATCTGGCTCTAGTGCCAGCAACTGCAGCTCCCTCTGCCTCTGCCCTCTGTGGATTTGGTTTCCTCTGCCTCTCCTTTTATTAGAGGTCAATGCCCTGTAATGCTACACAGCAACTTTGGAGCCCCTGACTCGGTCTTATACTTCAGCTTTAGCTGCAGACAAGCAACTTGCCTCAAAACTAATGGCATTGACTGCCAGTCTAAGAGGGGAACGTTTAACGCTCTTTTTTAACTTTCATCTCTTCTCGTCCTTGTTCTGGTATTTAACTGAAAAAGCAACCTCTTGTCTGATGTTAAAACTGCAAAGCAACAGCTTTGCTTATCAGATAAAATTGTGTCCCATAATGGAGCCCCCCTCATTCTTCAGTCCAGCTGGAGCTTAGCAGGCACGAGGGCAAAGGTAGGCTTTGCTTTCTTGTTTCTCCTCCCAGTAATACGGGCTTCAGGCCAGCTGGGATTTCTTAGCAGTGGCAGCCCTTTTGTTGCATGACACTGGAGTGTCAGCCCTGTGGCAGCCAGGTAACCCCTGAAGACCATCCTATACTGGGTCTCGCTTCTTCAGTGCGTTGTTAATCTGGAGACAGTGCTGCATTGTGCAGGCAAAGAAGTACACCAGGATGGGTCGGGGTGTAGGTTGTCTACCCCACCACCTGTCTCTTACCCAATGACTACCTCAATTTACATTTTCACTGACTGGCTTTCTTGCATACATACTAGCCTCCGGGTGCTTTACTCTTCCATCCAGGAAAAGCACAGACCAACTGCAGACACTTTCTCTGCTTGATACAGAGTGTCTGTACCTGAAAACTTGCAAAAAAGAATTTTTCCAGCTATTTGAGTTGGTCTGATAAAAGATATTGGAGTTACCCAAATAACTTTGTCTGCCAGAATGGTAGGTGGAGGGGGGGGCTGGCTGTGCAGGTCTCTGTTACCCTGGACTATGTTGCTTATGCGGGGTAGAAAGGGGCTGGTGAGAGGGGGCAGTTCTGAATTGAAGAACTACGGGCTGCTCACCAGCTTTTTCTCTGGGCTTTGCCTTTCACACTGGCTGCAAGGACTAGGTTTTGGCTCTGCCTCCGTACCACCATTCTCAGAAAAACATAGTTTTTCATTGGTGACTCAACTTACTTTATGATCATAACAATGGGATCTCCATAGATACTGTTACGTGCCAGTGAGTAGTGAAGACTATATGGTGTGGGAGGAGAGGGAGCTTGGGGTGGCAGGGGCTGGAGTCCTGGTGAGGGGAGAGAAGACAGACACAGGTTGGAAGGAGCAGGTAAGCGGTTCTTTGCAAATGGAAATTAGGATTCCCCCCCCCCCCCAAAAAAAAATCTCATGTTAGTTATGCTGCCTCCAGAGGCTTTATAGCAGAGTTTGTTTAGTTGGAACAACTCCCTAGTGGAAAATGTAACATGGAAGCATAATAACTTTCCTGATAATCAAAAGCTCATTGGGGGACCTAACTACCCATTAAAAAAAGATCAGGAGATTATTTTCCTACTGCCTGTTCACTCTTATTGTATTACCCTTGTTAAAAGTAAGGGTCAAGCAAAGTGTTCCTGTTGCCAGTTAACAGAAAGGCAAACAATCTAGGGGCGAACAAGCAGCAATACAGTCAATAAGGCACGTCCTCTAAGACCAGGCCTTTCACCAAGTTATAATGAAAAATCCAAGAGACAGAGTCATAAGGTTGCATTGAATATTTATTCTGATACAGGCTGTGTATTCCAAACCACTACAGATTAATTCTGTTGTAAGTAAAAATCCCTGGACTTAATGTTCCAGGAGCTTTTGTCATCATAAAATAGTCAATGCATTACCACATTCTATGGACATAGGGAACTTCCAAGTGCAAAGCAGATTATCTGAAAAGACACGGTTCTGACCTCTCTAACAGCTTGGACAATGCTGGAATCTAAATACAACTCTTCATATGTCTGCAGATTTAGTTCTCTTAGTGCCTTTATAATAAATAAATAGAAAATATATTTTTTTTTCATTGTGAAGTCAGTAAGAAAATGTACAAAACATTATACATCTAGCTCCGAAAAAGGACCAGCTATTTCGGCGACAGGTAAAACAAGCATTCAAACGGAGACAAAACAAATCAACTAGGCAAAAAGAAAAATTGCCCTAAAACAATGACAATCTCATATAGAGGCAAATGTGAGAACAGTTGGAGCAATACAACTTCACAAATTGGATATTTGCCATTTGGGAAGGCACAGGTAAAAGACTGTACAAGCCACGAGCACTCAGTCACTTCACTAGTCACAGAGATGCACACATGCAACTGGTAGGATCCCCACAGGTTTTTTTCAAATGTACGCGACTCCGCACTGTTGTGCATTGGGGAAGAGATTAGGCCACGTTCTGCCTTCAGATTTGTGCACTGGCTTCATCCCATTGAACTCAAGGGGAGCGGTTTGTGCGTCAGGGGAGTGCCTGCCCTGTTATGCTCTGCTACCATCCGGATTCTCTGTCTAGCCACCCTGTGCCCGGTGTTTGGAGCAATCCATCCCCCAAATCAGGTCCGTGTGACAAGCCTTACATGACCGAAAAACAGATGTGCTTACCATTATTTTAATAGGTGTCTTCGTAAAAGTAGACCTTATTTCCTAGAGCCAAGTCTTATGATTTTACCCTGAGAATTCCAGAAGTTTGAAAATGAGCATCTGCACTTCAGTACAAGGGCACCTCGCCGTCTGGTATTAGTTGAACAAAGTGGTCTGATCAGCCAGCTCATACGCCACGAGGTGTGAATGGGTCCTATGCCTGCCTCTCTTCAAACAGGCACAATATAAAGCCCTACTTAGACAGATCAGTGTAGGGTAAAAGTAGGGTAGGTTTAGGAGGCCATGTCCAAACTTTGAAGCATCTCTTCCTGAGACTTAAAAGTTTCCAAAAAAGTGTGTTCTAGGCTTGACCCATTTCCTGTAGCTTTCATTCGGCTTTTATGCTGCACATGTGTTCTACTAATACAGAGCGGGTGGTGTGGTTGTACCAACAGTGCTGCCTCGATCATGGGAATGGCATGAAGTACACTGAATACATTCAGATAATTAGAAGTCTGAAAAATTAAAAGATTGTTCAACGTGATTAATGGATCTTGGGGTTCTGGCCCTCTTCGGCTGACAGGGCATGTTTAGATTTATGAGGCGCAGATAATCGAGGCTGAACTGTAAATGAGACTAACTTCTTTAAGGAATAGTTTGTGATTTGGGGGGAAACCCCAAATCATCATAAGACACTGGGAGAAAGCTCTTGAGAACTGTGCCCATGCACTCTGTGCTCAGTGGAAATGGCACAAGGGACATGATTTGGTAAGGAGCAAAAATAAGCATGCTGGAAGGTGGATTCCTTCAGTGATGACTTGTTTAGAGAAGTGGTGGAAGGACGATGGGGGAAACCGCATCCTTTTGAAACAGACAGACCAGATTTCCCTTGTGAAAACCAGCTAGGAGGCTGAAAAGAACAATTCCAGTTTCAAAACCCAGGAGAGATCGTGGAGGCAAATACCTGGAGGATGGCCTGACCTCCGCTCAGAGCCGACTCCCAGAGCCACCGCGGCTCCGAGCAAAGACAGGGCTTATGGGCTTCAGCATCTGCACAGTGACCACGCTTGGACCAGGGCATGGCATCACTGCTGCTTTCTTCCCGTTCAGAGCTGGCATTTTAGTACAGTGGGAAAGAAAGAGCAATTTAGTCACAAAAGTATTACTTAAAAAATGGCAAACCTAGGCTTGGGAAACCAAGACTGGTTTTACGGTGCTGATGGGGACAAACACAACTGTTAAAGGCAGCTTGCTTACTTGCTGCTTTGAGACCCTTTTTTTTTTTATATTGGCATTACTGAAATAGCCAGAAACTACTTAAGATGCCTGCATGACATCTTTGGAGAGCAGATAGCAATGTGTCATGTGAATATTTGAACACTTGACAGCGCTTCATATGGTTAAGATAAACTTCCCAGCTTAACGAGGTGTTCTGGCAAGCAGCCCTAGGCTGCACTCATTTTTCATTAACATTCTATTTTTATTATTTTTCTTTAATTTAGCAAATTCTGTTTTGCAGAAAAGTGGTAGGAAATTCAAAGGGCTGCCTCACTTTGGGAGGAAAAGTTTCTGCTGCAGAAGGTCCCGCACAACTGTCCATGATGTCCTCAAAGACCCCTACATCTCAATGACCCTACCCTTAGTAAAGAACTAGCTCCTTCTAGGGCCCAGTACGTACTCCTTCCCTAGGCCAGGAGAGACCACAGCAATGCACAAAATATTGGGCCCTATCCTTTTCTTCACTGACTTTCCAGGGAATGTGATTGACTTCTCATTGCCTAGTAGAAGTGAAATAGGGAATAGTAATAGTGAATAGTGTTGGGGAAAAATCAGCCTATGAGCAAGAGAGGTGAATGTGGCTGTTGTGCTACTCTGAGCCCAGAGGCTGGCCCTGAAGATTTACATTTGAGGGAAAGGCTAAGTAATTGTGGTGTGCCTATTGTCAGGTCTTTTCCACCGGTCTGTGGCTGCTTAGCGAGGGGAAAAAAAACGAGAGAATCCTGACAACAGCTACTTGAAAACAAAACCTAATGATCCATGGAAATGAAAGGAAGAGAGGCTTCTATTGTACCCTTCCTTTGTTCACTTATATTCAATCTATCCCCTCTCTCTTCTTCAGCTGAAGTGGGATGACTTCCTAGTAAATCCCCACTTACAAGCCAGAGGGATCGTGCAGGAGTTTGACAGAATCTGGTACAAGCTTTCAGGCCAGTTCTTACCATGTGGTCATATTTTCTGGCCTTTGGATACAGACTAACACTTTCCATCCCAGATTTTTTCAGCTAGCCTCTGAATTTGCATTTCCACTTTTATGCAAGTAGCTGATTGTGCCCTCAATAAGAACAAGCAAGACAAAGAAACAGACCCAGAGGATGGATTCAATCAGCTCCATGTGAAAAGTCCAAGGCTGGGAAGCAGCTGTGTGTGTTTGGTGTAGAAATCCCCAGCTGATGGGCCCACAAAGCAGGTCCAGGCAGGACGTAGTTGGAGTGTGTGGAGTTGGAGGAGACCACTAAAACACAACACCTGTGAAAACAACAGACGAACTTATCTTGTCCCAGATACTGAGCTTAGAAAAATAAAGGTGAACCTGCTCTCAGGGAGCAGATTAACAGGTCAGGCTGCGATGATCACACACAATATCCAGCACAAGGAATGCTCTTTGTCACATGTGACCACTCTACCACTTACGATAACGTTTCTCTAAGTACAGCAATAAAAAAAAATACAATCGTCCCTGGAGAGTGGTGGCAGTGTGTCTGTCGGAGGCAGAGTCAGTAGTCCTGTTCTAAGGGGGCAGTGCTAGGAGTCAGAAGGCAAAGCGTGGTGTCTTCATAACTTCATTTTCTTCACCACAGGGACTGGCACAGCTTGAAAGATTTTGGCTGCATTGTCCTCAGTGACGAGTTTCACCCAGATGGGCCGAAAGCTGCCTTTGAATCCAATGAACGCCATTTTATCTGCAAACCGAGAGCAATAAGTGAGAGGTATGGTGTGACTGCAAGCTGGGAAGACACTTGCTTATGTGTATGCATGCGCCACACTTTTATGACGCTACGTACGATGTATGAAAGGGGGGGTCTACAAGTGGTAAAGTAGTTCTCTTGTCCTGAAGCTTTATTAAAACTTTATACTCATACTGCATAGAGTAAGTATTTGCAATAGTAGCTCAGCTGAGACATTGCAGACTATAACCTTACAGAGGGAAACAAGGGGAGACAAAATTTCATGTCATGCCATTTAAACCACAAAGGGCCTTGTTACACCTTACACTGTGGGCTGCACACATGTTGATCGGTGTTAGTGCTAGTCACACCCTTAGTCTAGAAACCTTCTCTGGCTGCCCCCACCTGCACACCTGTGACTAGTCATTAGAGGCCTGGTGAGCAGGGGCAGGATTAGGAGCTGTGAATTGTGTCTGTAGAGCTGGTGAGTCAGGGCAAGCTTCTATACCTGCTCTGCAGGTAGAAGTATGAGAGATCCTGGGATACTGGAGGACTTCAACTTGGGTGGCACATCTGTGGGGAGTGCCCACATCTTAATGGAACTGGAGCTGGGTACTGTTAGGTAGTGTCGGATCAGGGATAATCCTGCCCTGGAGTGGTGTAACTCTGAGCTGCATAACAAGTGCTTAGAAGTAACCAGGGGTTAAGAGCTCCAGGAGCCAACCAAAATTACTGCGTAACAAAGTAAAAACTGTTGTTGTTCGTGATATTGTGGTTATATCCAAAAGTCCCTGCTATCGTTATACAAACACACAGAAAGAGATAATCCGTGCTCTGCTCCCACTCCCCACCCCAATCCAACCCAAGCCAGTACGAGAAATTGCAAAAGAACTGAATATTTTGTGGAATATGCATTTCTGCCAAAATCATCCCCCTTTGTGGGATCATGCTGAGTTTGCCCAACTTGTGTTTGAGAAGAAAAGCCAAGAGGGTGAGGAGAGCATGAATAGCAGAGAGGGGAGTTTAGACATGGCTGAAATGTCCTCTTTTGACCTTTCGGTTTTTTGCAGTGGAGTGTTTCAGTTCTTCATTTTGAAAAGACTTTTCATGTTGAGATATTTTATTTTATTTTATACAGATATTTTTAAGTTAAAAATGGAAATCTAAATATTTTAGCCAACCTCAAAACATTATTTTTTCAGAACAGTTCTCTCATGAAAAACTTTAAAATGTTCAGCTTTAGTAGCGATTCAGAGGGAAGCCCAAATCTTAATCTCAAAATCCTTTATTAAAAAAAACCCCTATTTATAATAACTTGTTTTAGCCCAAATCCATCCTAAATCTGGCTCACAATAAACAGGAGCCTTACTATGCGGTCCAAATTGTCAGACTTATTTAACTCTGCCTCTGTAGCTACACATACTCTACTCTTTTCTAATCATCTTGTGGTACTGGTTGGCAGCTTTACTTTTATCCCTTACTGCTTCCTTTATCTCAAAGCAAACCCTTGCTAATGTAGACAACAGCTAATTCAGAGACGCATAAGCTTTCATAAACAACAGCTTGGTTTGACAAATGCTATCAAAAGTGTAGCCTTTTAGGAGGGATCTCAGGACAATTCTGTGTTAATCACAGCACTGGAGATAATTATTGCTGGGCGGATATGAAATTGTTAGCTGATACGAAGGGAATAAATGCACATGAGCAAAGCAAAGAGGCTTTGGAAGTTTAATATGGCTGTTAACTCGTGCTGTACCTGACGGTCACTGTTCCTGGTTTAGATGTCCACATGGTCCAATAATTTAGAAAACACCCCGGGGATTCTGAGTATTTTCACTTTCCAGCCTATGTAAGGACAACTACCCTAGGCACTTTTTCCCATGTCTGAACAGTATAAACAACTCTCTTCAAAACTGCTGTAAATACACTTTTGCAAATAAGTATCTGTCCAATCCCAAGACATTGTAAAAACGTGGTTATTTCTCAGTCTATATGCCTTCTCTATCCAGCACTGGAGGTCTCTACGGATTTGGGCAGCTTTTCCAACTCATCCCAGAGGAGGAAGCTAAGCTTCCTGCTCACCAGCAAATGAGTCCAGTTAGAAGCAAGGTCTGTTTTAGCGGGAGAGTCTGTAAAGCAAATTTTCTGTTTTTGTTTTACAGTTTTGAAATCTGTTACCTTTTAACTTTAAACCTTTCTCAGCTCCAAGCTTTTCCAGTACTTTAATCCATGGTCCTTTGGAAAGGTATCTTCCCTTTGAGGTCATCAGCACTATAGAACTAAAGAAAGCAATGACATTTTTAAACAAATGAAAAGTGATCAACCATCCTTGGTTACGCTTAAAACATTGGTGACAGTCATCTGTGTGAGTTCATGAGCAGCGGTTTATGTTTTTGCTGTTTTTGTCTGATTTTCAGTGACTTAGTCACGCATTTGCTTTCCTAGTCATGCTTTCCGAATTTGCTTTCCAGTAATTACAGTGTGTTGGAGGAGCCTCCCAGCTTGTGCACAGGCACCTTCACATTGGAGGTACTAAATTTAATGTGCATTAGCAAAAGCAGATTAATGCCCGTGTAAGACATGCCCATTGTTGCTTCTAAATCACATTTCTTTTCACTTGACTAGCAACTTTTATTTTTTTTCAAAACCTTTCCTGCCAGGGAGCCTTAAAAATAGTTTGAGCTATTTTTGGTGTCTTGTGGGGAGAACTCATCACAAACTGAATTCATTTTAAAAGACGATACTTGGCCTGCAGCGAACTCCTGCAGTGAACTAATAAGTTTGTCAGCCTTGGGGGAAAAACTGAAAAGCTATAGCTCAAAGAGACTAATAACAAAAGACATCATTTTTCTGACATTTGGCTGTCCTAGATAAATGGTATGTAGGTGTTTAACTGCTCTAGCTACAGGTCTGGCCCTTTCCAATAGTCTCCCATTGTAAATGTACTGCTGGATTAGGGGCTGTGAGCTTTGAATTTCTAAAAAAAAATACTTAACTGTCATGGACATGCAGGGTAGTTAAGAAGCTAGCAGAGGAGACATAATTCCCTGCCAAGATGCATTATACTCGTATAAAGTTATTAGGTGTCTACATCACCCCACAGTATCATACTTTGCCTCATGTAATGGCCTGTGTTGCATATACATGGCCAAACACATTACACAGCTACAGTTCTGCCCTGTGTAGCTAAGTGTATTTCTCCACACATGCTTGGAAGTGATTTGGTGTTGCACTAGAGGTGCCTAAGGCCATCTGTTGTGATCTAGCTCTACCACAGATGCACAGACATCCCCCAAACTGTAAACAGCCACAACTAGCAGTGCTTGCTGTATTTGCCTGCCATCAGCTCTCTCACCTACCCAGGACAGGAGAGCCCCTGGAGTGCAACACAATGCCATCTCAGTCTCTTTCCAAACTCTGCTATCAGGCTTATTACCTTTCTGACAATTTGGAGACCCTGTCAGTCTACCCAGCATCCAGTGATGCCTTTCAAATTGGTTGACTGGCAGCCAACAACTGCTGGCCTTCATTGGGTCAGGTAAATGAGGTCATAAGGTCTATAAAAGTTGAAGATTACCCAGGAGGAGAAGCAGCAGCCATGATGAGGACTCTGAGAGAAGCTGAGCCATCTGAAACTCATTCTCTGTCTTGAAACTCATGTTCAATGAACTGCTTGCCCCCAGAGGGAATCTCCACCTGCCTCTGGATGATACTTGTGGGTAAGCTACTTGAAATCTAACTAGATATATAGTCTGCAGTAACTCAGATGTGTGATCAAAGGTTACCATGCCACTGTTTGCTCTAAGGGTTTTCTCTGATAATGCTTTACCCTGTACCCTATTCCAAACCTGCTCCTTGTAACCAATAAAGTTCTCTGTACCTAGCATGGGACACTAATTGGAAGAGGGTCTAGATTATGCCTTGGGGTCCCCTTGGTTCAACTGACTAAGAGAGACCACTATTGGGCTTCAGACTGCGGAAAGCACCCCAAGTTCTTGCAGTGGGTTAAGTACCCCTCAAGGACTACTAGGCCTGTGTTTCCCAGGGGGTAAAGGGTCAAAATCAGTCCAGACCCTGGGTGGTGGTGGTGTTACCTCTAGGCTTGTGGGTGTGCTCCAGGAAGGGGGTCAGTCAGACATGAGGTGCCCCCAGGGAGGCACTCAGAGCCTGGAAGGTGGTTGGGCTCAGTGAGGCAGGTGGCTCAGAGCAGGAGTACTCCCTACTGGCCTGCCAGAGGGGAAACCTAGGTTTATCTCCCTCTGAAGGGATTTGAATCCTGCTGTTCCACAGAGCCAGGCAAGAGTGAGAGCATCTTCCTATTGAAACCAGGTCACTGGGTAATCAAGCAGGAAAACAGACAAGTTTGTGTTTCAGGGAAGTGCCTTAGCAGGGGTAACATAAGATCTTTGACTGTTGGCACAGTTTGCAGCGTGGACACCGCATGCTCCCAGAGGCTGGGGGGCGGGCACGCTGAGCTCCCACAGGCAGCGGCAGTGCTGTCAGCAGTGGGAGTGTGGCGCCGGCAAGTGGTGAGCTCCTGCAGGTGGGTGCAGTGCTGGCAATGGCTGGAGGGGGGGAGGAAGGCAAGCACCACCCGCAGACGCTGCTGGCAGAGTCAGCAGCACCTTTTTGCAGGCAGTGCAATGCTAAGCTCAGGGTGTGCACGTGCAGCCCCTACACATCGCCAATGGGTCGCGGTACAGAGTAATTGGGAACGCTGTACAAACAGGAGTGGAGGCAGAGAACAGGCTGCTTTACCTTGTGCTCCGCCTGCCTGGAATGCTCTCTGCACTGAATATATATTAGTTACCAACACTCATGCTAGGAGATTTTTTTCACTGGGTGAGCACCCCCACTGGTGTTCCCCCTGCAGGGCATAGTTCACTGGGATACCCCCTTAGGAGGGCATGCCCCACAGCAGGATGCTGGGCTAGAAATTGTGCTCTTCCACATGGCCCGGTGCTCCACCACTGTCCTGTGGGTATGTCCCCCCAAGCAAGGCAGCACTGTGCAGAGATAAGTGAGCTAGCTCAGTGTACTCCAGCTTCTAAAAAAGAAATAGCATAGCCATGGCCATGTCAGCACAGCAATGCTCCTGGCTAACTAGCACTGCTGAAAATAAGAGCTAATGAACATATTAATGAATATGTCTTTACAGTTTTCTGGCTTGACTGTGCCCTTTGTGGTGTGGCACCCTCTGGAGCTGCACCACCCACACCAACTGGAGTATGGCTCTGGTTATCAGACTGCAGATGAGAACACACACACTGAACAAGAAGGAAGGACCACCTGAGCCTTATTGCCCCCTGGGCCAGTGTGGTTTAGGCACACTAGTTTCTTAATCAGCACACAAGGAAGAGATGTGGCCAGCATCAGATCTGACTACCTTTGGCTTTCCAGATTGAACTACCAGGTATCCACTTATAGCTGGAGCAACTTTTGATACGAGTCCAGAGTAGGATTTAAATTTTCACCTCATAGCAAGACATTGTAGCCACTCCTTTAAACAAGAAAGTGCATTTAATATAGTCTCACCAATAAAAAGGACTGGAGCCCTCAGCCCTCAATAAAAGAAGTATCATTCATTATGCTTTTTATTAGTATTCAACCTGAATAGATTGCTACCCTCCAGCATACAGGTGCTTGGAACATGTTTGGTACTCGCTGTACTAGCTGCATGACTCTGGATCTCTGGCTACAATGTTTACAGCAATAATAATATGCAGCCCATGTGTCTGGGCACTCAACATGTGCATGGACTGCTCATGTACTGTATTAATGGAATCTGCAGATAACCAACAGAATATGCAGACAATAAAAAACAGAGGGTATGAGAATCTGTAGCTTATGCAATGATAAAGTCCTGACAGGTTGTTTAAGGATTTACAGTCCATGCTTTTGACCTACTTTGGAATTCAGCTTTTGGACTTGGCTGGAGCCAGTGGATACTGAACCATGGCATGAAATGTTGTGCAACTCTGGTTCATGTTTGGTGACCAGGGCTGGAAAAAAGATTAATGTCTGATGAGTGTGTCTATGTGTTACTTTTTTCTTGAGCACTGGATTATTTACTCACTTGTCTTTGATGTTGGTGACATACTGGTCTATCTGTGCTGGGATTCCCTGGAGAATAGCGTTTTTGAAACTTTTTTGGTTGACAATTTTTCCATTTTGCCCTTCAATCACAACTACTTGGATTCCATCCTCAGTGAGGAAAATCTTCTTGCCATCAGCCTGCAGAAAAGAAAAATAAAAGGAAATACGTGGCGAATCAAAGAAATCCAAAGGCATAACAATGCACTCTAAGACATTTTATAACATATGCGTAAACAGCATTGTTTTGCTTCAAGGAACAATACTCCTCATCTCTTTGCTTGGGTGGACTTGAATCTACAGCCTACCAAACTTTAGTGGTAGCTTCCTACATATGTTCTAGGTAAAAAAGGAGTGAAATTTCACTCCTTTGTTTAAAAGGCTAGCAAGCCTGGATGAGAGAAACCCCCTACCTCGATATATGCGAAGTCATCCGTCAGGTGGAAGTATCTTGTTGTGTAGGTTTCTATTTTCACCTCTAGGAAATGGTCTTTATACATCTGCTCACACACAAAAGAGAAGAATAAAGTGTTTAGAGGCTTTGTACATTCCCAAATGCTTCATTATCAGAAAGCTTTTCAAACTAGACCAGTTTCATCAGCAAATCAGGTACCTAATATGTTGTGTCTTGCCAAATGACATTGATAATGAGATCTGGGCAAAATCGTAATTTCTGTATTCAGCCCATCCACATTAATGTTTGCTGGTTTCCCATAAAGAAAAAGTAAAGGCAACTCATTGTGCACAGCAATATGTCACTGCCTGAGGCCTAACCTCTGCAGGCCTACTCCAAGTGAGAAAGGCAACAAGGATGACTGGGACCAAAAATGGCCATGTCTTAGAAGACATGAGGTTAAGCACAAGGCTTGGTATGCAAAGGAGACATGAAGCTACACACTCTCCTCCCTGGCCTTGTGTATGTAATGGGCAGAAGTAGCTGCCACAGGCGAGGTGTGCCTTTCTTTCCTATTTCCAATTATTCCTGTTTCTTCACCAGCCTCTAATGCTGGCAAGCGTTAACAAAAAGGGCCCCAAACAGCTCACTGAGAATTGCTTTGTCAACCCCTCCTCTCAGCCTGTTGCATATGATTAGTGTGGCTCCAGGAGATGAAGCTGAACCACGTTGCCCTGCACCTCATCGGCATATAAATTTTTGGAGCATCACAGGACTCATGACAAGAACACCCAGTTCCAGTCATGACTGGGGGCTAATTAGCACCTGGATCCTTTCTGGGGGGGTATGTGGAGTGCGCGCACACACACACACACACACACACACACACACACACACACACACACACACACACAGCAGTGCTGAGTGGTGGGGCCACCATAGCTTGAAATGCTGTTGACTGGTGGGGCCCAGCCCAATGAACTATATGGTAAATCACAAGCCTTTAGCTGTGAACCAGTATCATGCATAGTTTGTGCTCCTTGTATGTAGTACAGTGATGCTCAGAAGCGTGTTTATGGAGTTCCTGTGCTAAAACTTGCAGCAATTTTTAAAAAAAGGTTGACATGCATCAATTCTGGATGACCTAAGTACATGGGTAATATATGCATTTGTACAGCTTTGTTTGATTTCAAGGTTATAGTTTTCAAATTTTCTTCTCACTTCCATGTGCTCAGGGAGAGCAGGGTCTGATAGTAAGGCAAGGGGGAAAGGGCTGCAAGGGGAAAAATTTGGGGGGAAGCAGAGAGTAAATACAGTAACTGCTGCAGCTTCAGCTGTCTAAGTTTTTTAGGCATCTGTTTTCTCTACTTGCAAGAGCCTATTCAAGCTCTTTTTGCATTGCTGGGGTATTTCAGAAGACAATGGATAAAACTGATCTGGTAGAGCTGGTCCCAGGCCTACCTGGAAGGATGCATGCTAAACCACCACTTGACAAAGGAACAGAACATCGAGAAAAGCAAACCAGGCACTTACCAGCCCAGTGTTGGGTAACTTCTTAGGCATTGGCACATCTACTATCGGTGTCTCAATGTATTTGGGATAGGCCATAGGTGTACAGTCACTGATTCCAGCATTCTTGGGAATAACTGCTTTGATCCTTATTCTTTCACAGCCTTTGACAGAGCAGAAGGCAAACTTGTCCTTCTCATTCTGCGCTTTCAGTTTCAGAAACAGCAACCTGTAAAAGGAAAGCATCAACCCACAATTGCTGGGTGTTACATGCCAACATTAACAGGCAAAGGAGGTAGTACAGTAATACTTAATGCCTTTTAGCAACACATGTAATCTAGGGCGAACTAGCAGAATATCCCAGGGCGAACTAGTAGGATATTTATGCTAAATCACACATTGGGGTATACATAAATATATGCACATATATGTAGATGCATAAACCTACTTGCCATTTTTTGGTAGATTTGTGACTCAATCTATCAATCATCTTTTAACACAATCTTAATTTTTTAAGGAAAAGAAAGAGTCCTACATCTCCAAGAAAGTACATGTAGTGTTTAAATGTGTTAGGTCCCTCTGCATTACTGTCTTGATGCTCTGAGAGACTTACTGTTTAAGGTTTTTAGGTCTCATTTGCAAAAAGAGAAGGGCTTTACACTGGTGCAGCATAACTTCATTTTCTGAGTTGGGCGTGTCTCTTTCTTCTGCTTCTAACCTAATTTGCATTCTTTTGGCACAGGCAGCAAGTGGCAGGGCCTGGGAGATTGTGACTGAGTGGCAGCCCCATGAGTCATAGGGATATGAAATGCTGCTCATGAGGAGTCTGTTTTTGTTGAGCTTCCAGTTTGTACTTGCATGGTGGTGTGAGCCAAAACAATTTCTGCTTCAGATGTTTTTCTCATCTATCAGTCCAGATGGACAACAGCTGTCTCCTTACCCAGTGTCCTCGTCCCAGTAGTAGTATCCCTTGGTAGGGTATCTGTATTCCAGTTTGTCCATCTGCAGAGTCCTGTAGAAGGTGCCTGTTTTGTATGTTTGTTTCAAGAGACGATTGTGGATGTCTGAGAGGATGGAAAACGTTGTTTTTTTAGGGTAGCAAAACCCTACTTGAACCCAGTCGTTCCTAAAATAGGAAAGACCCGCATTATACCACATTGACATATGACTATGACTTTCCTGGGCATGCCATAAGCCAAGTTAAATAGTTCAATCTGAGATGTAACCTAATTCTTTCGTAGCTGGTTAAAAATGTAGTAGATGAACCAACACAATCTCATTTAGATTTAACTTGCAGATAACATCAATCAGTTAGCTACGTAATTCAGGCCAGGCCTATTCCTGATGTAATGCCATTGGCTTGTATTCACCAGAGATGAGTTTGGTCCTAGACCTTTTTGTTACCTTTCGGTACGTATCTTGGGAGACATACAAATTTGAGATGAAGAGTGAAAAGATGGTGCAGCTCCGAGTGGGCTGGATAATTAACTTAGCTCATGACTATGGCAATAACCTCATTCTTTAAAAATGCTCAGCTACGTTAGCGTCTTGGAATTCTGGTCTCATGGGTTAAGAGTTCGAGGGATCACTCACTTGTTGAAGTTGATGAGCCATATTGTCAGTTCCTCAGGGGCTGCCTTGTCCCAATGCACGGTGTAACCTTTCCTCAGGGTTATAACTGGCTGGTACTGCTGGTAATGAGTGCTTTTGCTTAAAGCCCCCTCCAAGGAAAGAGGACGATCAGGAGAGTCATTCTTTATGATTTTCATTTGCGAGTTGGCTGGCTTGTAGGCCTGGATGTATATCTAGATCAGGAGAACAGCCACAAATGGTTCAATGAGATACAGTCAAATATTTCAGAGGCAGATACTCAGTAGAGTAAATCATCATAGTTTCTTTGACTTCAGCAGAGCTGCACTGATGCACCTCAGCTGGGAATCTGGCTGTATATCTGCATCTGTATATTCAATGTCTTGCAGTTTATTTTCAGCAGTGCTTGAGAAATACATTTATCTTCTCATGACCTGCAGGCACACAAAGCACTAACAAAGACACCCAAAGAACATTCAACAGAATTGTAGTGTCACAGACCTTGTGCTGACCCTCCACCCAGGAATAAGCTTCACCACCAGAGATCTGACTTTTAGATAAATAGGAGCTAAGTAAGTAGCTTCTACCTTAGACTGTAAAAGGTAGGAAAACCACAGCAGTGGTTACAAGATGGCTTTGAGGATATTACTTTAAAAATACACTGGCAACACCCAAGACAAAGCTAAAAAAAAATCACCTTACGGAAAAGAAAGTGAAGGGCTGGCTGTAAGCAGAGGCGTGAGGGAGAGTCTTTGTGGCAGGAAAAATGTTTTTTTGTGGTTAAATCGCAGGACAGGAAGTCAGGAGATCTGGATTGTAATTTTGATTCCAAAGCAGGTTTCCTATGAGCCTACGGGAAACTCTCTGTGATACACTTTCCTCCACAGAAAGGAGGAAGATAACCCTTCCCTGCCTCACAGTCAGTTTGTGCAGCTTAATTCAGTAGTGCTCAGGAAGTGCTTGGAGATCTTGAGATGGGAGATGCTGCAGAACTGAAAAGTGTTATCTTTGCTGTTGAATATTTGGGATTAAAGGTTGTAAAGAGCACCCCAAAATGGACCACAGTATTTATGGGCAACTCCTTTCTGTGTGCAAGAGTACACAAACAGATGCCCTGTTAAATGCTATAGCATCCTAAAAAGTGCATGAAATTCTGAAACTTCACTGCTCATGAGTTCAAGCTCCTAATACCAAGAGATTTTAAATATCAGAATATTCATCTCTTCTCAACCCCATGCTCAAAAGCAAAGACAGCATTGTAATGTACCTGGGCATAGTGTCCACTGCAGATTGAACCCCTCCAGTCTGGTACATCAATACAGTCTGGGTGCTTGATTAACCAGTTATCTTCCTTTATCAGGTATGAACCAGGGTACTGTGACACAGATCCATCTACATCGTGAAAAACTGATGTTTTGTCACCATCCATATTCAGTTTATTGAACCAAGGACCAGGTTCTCCAAAGAACACCCTTGAGGTAATCTAAACAGAAGAGAGATGCACATTTACATACCAGTATACTTAGTGTTTTAGGTGAAGGGCAGCTCTGGCTGTTAGAACAGCTCAACACAACTATTTTTTTATTTTATCCAGCACTGCAACACAGTAATTTGAACAAGGAGCGCCTTTAGGGTTTGCTGGCCTTTTTACAAGTGATGCAATCTAATTGAATCTAATAGTTTCAGAAAAGGCCATACATTCTGTGTGTCCATCCTGAGACACTTTATAGCTTGTTTTCAAAGGTTCTGCAGAAAGCCAGTGGGAGTGCCTGGTGCCCAGTGGCAGCTCCTGTAGGAATCAGGCTATGGATATGTGAAACTGGAAGAACCCAAAAAAATCAGTGGCTACCTTTGGCAAGGTCCTGTCAACTAGCAGGAAATTCAGTGATACTTATTCTAGGATACTGGAATGGCCCTTCTTTTGTCTGTACACAGCTGAGTGCTGGAGGATAAGCAGAGCTGGGTCATGCACTCAGAAGCTCTGTTTTTCCACCTGCCCGGGTCTTTCCAGCATCCTACACTCCTGGCCCTAGCAGTTGGGGAAGAGAAGGTGATTTATTTTAAGAACCAGAGGAAGATTCAGGGTGGAAGTTGCCTTATCTGATCAAGTTCTCTCATCTCATCCTCTTATTTAAAAAAGTGTATGCACTACAGAAGGTTGTGCTTACACTGGAAGCAAATCAGTTGCCTCCCCTGAGATACAGCTGCTCATGTGAATTGTGACCAGTGTTTTGTATCCAAGTTAAATAAATAAAATGTCCTAAGCCAACCTGATGCAATATGGATCTGTCTGACACTTCTAGGGAGTTTTGATCTTCCATCTAGATGCTTGGCACAGATTTTTAAGCACTGTTTCCCATGCTATTTGGTAAAAATTGAGGCTATCAAAATCATTTTTGGAATCCAGAAAGTGGGCTTGGGGTACTCAGGGGAGGGTTTGTTTTTCTCAGCTTTTTTGGCAGGGAAGCTAATCAGCATGGGACAGACTAATTGGCATTACCACTCAGCAGTGCTAATTAGCCTCATATAAAGAGCTATTCTGCTTCCAGTTTAAGGCGCAGCCTGCTTGGGGGGCCAGAGGAGCAGGAAGCTTGCATAAAGGAGCCACCATTAGGCATGATAAATTTATTATCCAAATATGAATAATGAGTAGAATTTTTCTTGACTGCCCATCTTGGCTGGATATCTCAAAGGGATGTTCCTTATTAATATTTCCAGCTTCTGGTTGGGCCAGGACTTCTACAAGAATAGCTGAAAACAAGAGGGCTTAATTTTCCCCTTTTACACCAACACTTCACACCAAACTCAGCTCTGTTTATTTCAGTGGCGTTAATCCTGAGAAGCGTGCGGGAAAACAGGCCTACAGGAACAGAGAGATGCAGGAATAGGGAAATAATATTTATGAATAAGCTAAACATTTTTGCAAGTACGTTCAGCTCCGCTGTGCCATACTTGTCCATTTGTTACTTCATCCAAGCCAGTTTTCTCATCTGTCACTTATGTGTAATTTGCTAAACCCCCGGGGTCATCTCCGCTAGGACACTAAACTTCCAGTTATGACGTTAGTTTTCTCAAGGGCCGGGACCCGAGTCATCTTTTTCACCTAGTCCATCTTATCCTCCAAACCCAGAGGCAGAGTCTGATCAAAGAAATAACGTACCGGGACATCTTCAAAGATAATGTTTGTGACATTGTTGTTGGGGCAGCTCTGCCAGGCATTGTTGAGTCGGAAGGCCAGGGCACTTGTGTGACGGCCCTCCAGGGCAGCAAACTTGCGGAAGGTGCAGTTCTCAACGCTGATTGGCCCGTCGTAGAACTGAATCCCACGAATGGGGAAATCCCTACAGCGTGTTTGGGGAGGACGGGAAGAGAAAGAAAGAGAGAGCAATTTGGTCACAATTGGTTGGCAGAAGCCATGAGTACCCTGCATGATATGGACACCCAGCCAGCTGACACTAAGGTGGGGGGGGTCTGGGAAATCCTTTTCTCCTTATGAATTCTGCTCAGATTTGCTCACATCTGAATGGACCATAGTCATCTGGTCTGGACCACTAGACGGGAGGAACTTTCAGTGATGCTGAGGCCTTGACCAAAATAGAAAATATCTTCACTGGAATCTCAAACAAGTAGCGTAGCAGGATAACCCATAATGGGTCTGAATAACATCAGTGCTACGATCCCAAGACATTTTCCCCTGGAAACTAGTCATAAGCAGGAGGAAGCCTCCAAAAAAATCAGCTTTAAAGAAGCAAAAATGATGCAGCCTGTAGGATACAGTTTGAAGTTAGCTGGCACACATCAGTTGAGAGAGGGATGGGGACAGGGCTTCACCGACCAGAAATGTCCACCTGTCCCCAACTGACTGAACCACAAGTGGTGTGGCAGGCTGCCAGCGTTAGCTACTGCCCCTGCCAATGTAAAAGTCAGACTTGGATGATAACTCCAGAACATGTGAATAATGAGATCATTTAAATGTCAGCTAAGAGAGACAGGTATTTTTCTCACATTCTGTTTTAAGCAAATGTGATGTCTTGTCCCTTTAACAGGCTCACATAAGAAGTATTAGGGTTCACTCAAAATGAAATGAGTTTGATCCCTTTCTCACAGGAGTCTTTCTACAGATAACCTTGCCACTCATGTGAGTACTTCCTGTCACTGGAAGTTCGTACTGAGTTCCCACTGAAGACAATGGGCTGAAGACAATTTTATCTAAAGGGCAGTAGGGCTGATTACTGAATGAACATCCTTTCAATAGTGTCGGAAGGATGGACCTCCTGTGCTTCCACTGACAAGCAGAGTGAGGAGGGGCACGTAGGAAGATATGATATTTAGGTTCTTTCTTTACTGCAGGCTGCTCTTAGGATAGCTACTGCTTTTTTAAGAACAACAACATGATGTATTTGCAAAGTCAACGTGTAGCACTTAAACCAAGGAAGATGCCATATGCCAGCTTCACCTGCAGTGTAATGAGAGCACAGAAATCATGACTGTACAACTACAGTGGTGGCAGGTACCCTGAGGAGTGCTATCATCACACCCCTACTTGACAAAACCCAGGGCAGGGGCTCAGTGGGATGTTCTACATGGTGTATACTTGACTTGAGTAGAGATCACCACATTGTCCAGGCATTTCTCACCCCTGCCCAAAGCTTCCCGTGCTAGTAAACTCTCCTGCTTCTTCAGGAGTCTTTCCCAGCCCAGTTCACAAAGGGGGGGTATCCACATTGTCTTGGTATCATATGACGGCAGCTGCACAAAGAGGACTTTGGAAATGAGAGACATGACCCAAAATGCTTTGTGTAAAATTCCATCTGTTTAAACTACGTTGAAGAGCGATGAAAAAATATAACCGTCTGGAGTCTAAACCAACAAAGGGACAGGAACTGTTTGCTTGTGCTGGAGGGAACTTACTGGCCTATAGGGAGGGTCCTCCCTCTGTGATCCAGGCCACCAGGTCCCCAGATTTCATTGTCCATGGTCTCTGTTCCCAGGTTTTCACTTTCACCGACAAAGAGACTATTCTTTATTTCTTGCTTTGAGCCATCGTCGTGCGGGAATGTTCCACCGCTAGGGGAGACAAGGCCATACATTACTGGGGCTGCTTATGCCAAACCACTGTGGACTCTTTAGTCCAAATAATAAGATAACCAGCGGGAAATGAATGGCACTTACCTAGCCAAGGTCAGGCCAATGCCATTGTCCGCAAACCTGCAAGAAGAGAAGAATGGGGAGATAAGGCTTTTCACCAGGTTGTGAAAAAGAGCTATGTTCTACACAAGGCTTAGCCGTCGGATATCCAAACCAGCAGGGATTTGTAGTAAAAACAAGGAGGACTTGGATTAACTAGCATGAAGGAGATTGCTTTCTTTTAATAGGGAGGTGGTGCAGAAATGTAGACTTAGCAATTTCATTCACATTCTAGTTTTATCACATGACTTGGGGTGTAGAGATCAAGTGAAGCCACTGTCCAGTGTCCACCAGAATGATCTCCTGACACTGCAGGGGAAGGGACTTACTTATCTGAGACTTATCTTTTTTCAGCTGTATGCCACAATCCTTTCACAGTTATGCAAAGACAGCACGTTTGTCTCTGTCTCAGACTAGTTTCTGTTATTTCATAATTCTCTGCCCTAGGCACATCTCTGTTTATTATTCACATTGGCTTTCCATGGAGCAATTTATAAAGGGACAAATGTTGCATAAGGAGAAAGGTTTTGAATTCTATTTTATCAGAAATTGGACAGAAATAGGGGATGGACCTGAATAAGAAAACTTGGATCACAATATCACCCA
The DNA here is from genome assembly GCF_052110815.1 of Crocodylus siamensis. Taxonomy (NCBI): domain Eukaryota; kingdom Metazoa; phylum Chordata; order Crocodylia; family Crocodylidae; genus Crocodylus; species Crocodylus siamensis. The sequence goes on along the minus strand of NC_143409.1, from coordinate 16,000,356 downwards.
GGTTTGGATCCGGATCTTAATTTTGCAAATGGCTCTGGTTTTATAATGGGCTAAACCATGACTCCAGATTCAAACATTCCCCTGAGCCCCTACTAAACTGTGAGGAAGTCAGAATCCAGTTTTAATTTTATAGCTTAAGCCCACGTCTCTTGTGTGCTGACATGATTATCATTTTTATAACATGTTGCTAGAACTTCACACTCGTTCCCTCTCTCACACAATCAGTGTAAAGCAGAACAAACATCATCTCATCTTGATTCTGTCCCTAGGTGGCAGCACCTTACAGACTATACGGCTTTTATTTATTATTGCTGCAGCCCCAGAAATGTGCACGGCACATCAAGATCTGTTTTAGTAATATAATACATAGGTCTTATTGTAGCAGCAGAAATGAAAATGACTGCAGCTATAAAAACAATCCCAGCTTGATGCCTACATTCCCCATTCAGATTCTCTCCAAAGGACCCTGCTGGAAACTGGTAACAGGGAGACACGTATGAACTCTTTAAGAAACCTCGGTATTGCACGCAGCAACGCGAGCTTCTAAAACACACGCAGCTGATCCGAAAAGGCAGAATTCATTGCCTTTGGAATGCTAGACATTTCTGGTTCATAAGTTCAGATGCAGAACAAACAAGAAGAAGCCCGGCTATTACATTGCTGTCGATTCCGACTCACTCTCTTGCTAATCTCACCGGGTCACTAAGGCCAGTTTAGAGCTAATGGTCACTTTAAAAGGCCTGGGTCATTTTAAGGTAAGGCAATTGGATACTATATAAAGAAATTACTGACATTCATACTAGGGTGCTGCAATGTGCCGTGTAAACTAGCCTTTTACTTTTTTCCCCCTTTAATTGACATTGATATCAAGAGTCTGGATCAGCAGCAGAAACTGTAGAAGATCATGTGTTCCCAAGTGTTAAAAGGGTTTGTTCTCAGCAGCACAGGAAGCCACTTTCAAAGAGCCTACAATGTGCCTTTGCCCAATTCCTCTCTCTCTCCCTCCTGTGAGGCATAGCATCTTGGGTACTGGCTTATTCAGCATAACAGTAAACCACATAAAACTGAACTATGACCCCAAGCTTAGGTCATTTTTTTCCCAAGCTCTTTCATTTTTCATGGAGAATTGTTTATTTGAGTCACTTTTTGCTGCTGCTTTGAAACTCTGTACAGGATCACAGGCAAAACAATCAGATGGACCTTTCACTTTAGACAAAACCAGTTTTATTTACAGAAAATAATGCTTGTGCTTTCTTAATGTTTCGTTTTTATTTTAATCTTGACCATATGAAAGGTGCAAAGCAATATAAATAGTCTGAACCACAGTTATGCTTGTCAGAAATTCCAATTTGAGCTCCTTGGGCTGAAACAACGTAAAACTTACTGGCAGTTATCCAGCCACACGTCTCCACCCCTCAGCCAGGCCCCGTGATCCTGGTTCTTGTAGGCAATAAAGTGTTTAATTATGGCAGGCTCTCTTGGCTTCAAAGGGTCGGCATCTTTGTGCGGGCTATACCTGGAACCACAAGAAAAGAAGAAGCTGTTGGCAATGGAAGGCATTCTTGCCCAATGACCAGCTGCTGCTGTACCTACATGTTCAGTGTTTGTTGGCATTATTTCTGTTCAGGCCTGCGTCATCTAAGCTAATAGCCTGTCCTTGACAGCAGCTGGTACTGCCACCCAGGAAGGCACAAGCAACTCTGCAATTGTGAGATAACCTGCTTCAGGAAAACATTTCTTCTGATCCTTTCATTATTTAGATGGTGACTTAGGCCCTCAAGTGTAACAGTTCATATCCCTTCCAAAACGCCTGGGTACATTTTTTAAATTCTAACTGCATTTCAGGATAGTCCTGTTATCCACATAAATGCTTAATTTGTTTCTTATAACCATGTTCAGCTCTGGATCTGCCGGGGCCCTGAGCTTTACAGGCTCACTGGGCTTTCTGGGGAAAAGTAAAGATGGCACTGAAAAATGGAATAATTTTGGCAAGATGGAAGCATCTTCTTTGCTCACCCTACTACACATCAGCCAGGCCACAGATCTGCTTTGAAGCAGATTTATTAGCTTTGACATTCTCAGGCAGGATGAAACATTGGCTTGGTGAGACAGGGCAACAAGTGAGACCAATGGAAGCTGCAGAAAAGCGGCTCCACAGCTGTTGTGTGCCAGCCTCCACCCTGCTGCCAGCCTCAGAACGAGACCTGCTACAATGGCGTTCAGTTCGGTTGTCATGTATGCCTGCTCCTCTGGGGGCAGCTCTCCTTTTCATTACTGACAGAGCCTCTTCTGTCAGATATAATGCGGCTTCAAGTCCCTGACCGATTAATATCCCGTTTGATGCCAACAGTGGATGGCCCTGAGATTAAAATTCCTGGTTCAGAAATATGTAATCAGGCTGTGCTGTCAAATCACTAACAGAAAGTCTATAGCATTTTGTTTCACTTAAGAAACCATCATATCAGTCTAAAATTGAGCATGTGGATCATAAGGTTCCAGTAAATGAATGTTGTTTTGGCTGCTTCTATTACCGTAGTTCTAGAGGTTGGATTGAGCTTGGATTTATACTGCTTCTACTGAAAGAAAAGTAAAAGCTCATAGTAAAGCGGTGGTTCTCAACCTTTTTAGACTTAAGGTACCTTGCGATAGACTCAAGGCACTGCTCAGAAAATGCAAGCTCTTAGTGTTCATTTGTTTTTGGACTACAGAAAAAGAATAAAGCAATTCTTCTGTGGCAAAGACCTCAAAGTACAACAAGTCAGAATGGTTTTACTACTATGGATTCCTATTTGAAATTTCTGGAGTTAATTTGTGAATCATACTTGCATGCTTAACAGTGCTAACATGGTGTAGCATCCTGCAGCACCCTTCAAAGGATTTCGAGACATCTCAGGGTACTGAGTCATCCTGGTTGAGGATCATTGCTCTATGTTTATGAGTTCAGCTCAGCTTCTTTCCCACTGAATTCCACAATGTTGTACCATGAACTGTTATGATATTAGAGATCATTTCTACCCTTATATACGAAAGCAGGAATTGCATAAGCCTTTTATCATCAGCTATTGCGCCTGAAACAGGAACACATTTTCCAAGGTATGTGCTCTAATATAAGAAAAGGCAGCCTCAAACTGTCAGTCAAATTCTGAGGTTTTAATAAAGTGTTAAAATATTCATGTTTATGGAGCAATCATCTTAGGCTGTCTTGTAAAAAAAAAAAAAAAAAGCAACTATTGTGCTTGTTCATGCTTAGGTGGGTGATGGTGTCACAGATGAAAACGTAGAGCTTCTGAAGCCTCAGATCCAACAATGCAATTCATACACAGTGGCAAGGAGCTTATTCCCACTGAGCAAATTATGTTCAATGGGTATCTGTCCTCCACACAGGATTTGTAAAGAAACCCAGCCATGGAGGAGTATACCTGCAGGTTACTGGCCTATTTGGAAGGAAAAGTGAGAACGTTTGAGTCACTTGTCTTTCCCCGGGTTGGGAGCCTGAACTAAGATCCAGACAGAGCTACGTGCAAGCAACCTTTCCTTTTGGCTGCACAAAGCCCTTTTGCTTATATCGAATTGCTCTCAGCAGCTGTTGAGATCTGCTAATATGATATATTTTAGCAATTAGTCTTTTAAGGAAATTTAAATGGGTTTTATTAAAACTTGCAGTGAGCCAAGCACATTAGTGGAATGGTGGAGTTGCTTTATACATACAGTTGCTGTTGTATTTTCAGATTTGAATCTTTATGGCAAATGAAATTTTAAAAAAATGTAAGATTGACAATGTGAGCATGTCCACTTCAAACAGGGACCTGAAGAATAAGAAAACTCAGCACTTTTTTCCTCCTAGATGTCACTTCATTTCCCATTCCTGGGAAACTCTTGCAGCAATTTTTACCCAATTGGCATTAACTGCCCACACAGCATTTTCTCATTTCTATAAGCTCTATAAGGATCTATAAGGAACATTACAGACACCACAGAGTGCACATAATATCTGTTCCATCTTAATTCAGAAATGAACAGAAAGGGCTTTCTTGCCTGTAGGGGTTCTGGGAACTTTGTGCTGAAAAACGATGGGAAGAAAAGTTAGTGGTAAAGTGGAAGCCCTTTGCTCAATAAGAACTTGACACAATACCCACTTAAGTAACTGCAGCTCCCTGCTCCTCCCAGGGCCCAGCTCTCAGTCTGTACCATACAGAACTTGATCTAAACCACAGTAACTGTATTACCTCCCAGAAATCATCGTCAGGATAGGCCTTTTGTCCTTAGCCGATGCTGGTGTGGTTTTGACCCCATTATCAATCATCATTCCAGCCTGAGGAAATAAAAAGAGTCTCTGTAATGAATGCACACCCTTTATATTTAAATTTAAGGGGCAAATTTTCAGATGAAGTAACTTTGGTTAAGTCCCTTTCCCTCTGTACCCTCCATTTTACTGATACAGAAAATGATACCAGCCTCCTTTGTAAAGAGCTTTCAAATTTACTGAGGAAACATGCTGAAGTCCTATATACACCAGCACCAATTGCTGAAGAAAGACAATGCACTGTTTAGAGCGCACATCTGAGATTTCCATCAGGGAGCAAAGGATCAGATTTGTGCTGTTGTTGCTGTTAAGTTACCTTGACAATCACTTGAGTGCAATGTTACTCCCTTCAACTTCACCAGCTCTCACCAGAACCACTCTAGGTGCCTCACTTCTCCCATTTTTGGAGCAGCCCACATTTAGTCACTAACGAGGCATCTTTCTATTGCATTACAATGGTTACAACCAGTGTTGAGGGAAGTATCACAAATATCAAGATGTTGCTGAGTAAAGAACCATTCTCACTGACACATAAGTGGTTTGGCTGTGAAAACATGCCCAGAAGTGCTTACCCTGAACCTGTACTTCTGAAGATGGTAGCATGTTATCAACCACTCCAGGCGTGCCTATACCACCTCAGCACTGTGCCAGGGAGCAGCGTAATGAAGCATGCTCCATGTGCATTACATCCTGAAATGGACAGAAGATAGCCACCTTCTTGCGGAGCTGGGTATACGCCTGTAAACTTGTCTGAGAGAGAGTTTACTGGCGCATGTCCGGTGACACGAGTTCTGATCTGGTAGGGGACGTATGAGGAGCGGCTGCCTCACGAGGCAGAACTGAGCTGGTGCAGCCAGGCCTTCCAGGCGTCCCCTCCTCTATCAGTCTAGCTTTCCAGGCTGATGCTCTCGTCTGTGACAAGGGCTCCTCAGATCTACACTCATACGAATCAGAGGTGTAAGTATAAATGTTAGCGTCATGGGCAAAACTTTGGGCAGAGGGCACTGCTTTGTCACATCTGGAGCAGTCCTGTGCTCCCGCAGCTGGAGAAAGAAACCCTGCACCCTCCAGCTGTAGGAGGGTCTTACCTGTCTTGGGGACTCAAGACCCCTGCTGCGTCCCTGCACCTGGCTCCTATGGTCAGGCAGCACAGGGTTTCTCTAACTTGGCTTCTAGGGCTGGGTAGCACAGGGCTACTCATACTGCATCCCCGCACATGGCTCCTATTGTCGGCAGTGCAGGGCTTCTGCAGCTCAGCTCCTATGGTGAGAGGTGGCAGGGCTGCTCCAGATGAAGCAAAGACTCTACGGTGGGAGGTATCATTCTGGCATCCCCTCTAAGTCCATGCCTGCAGCTGGTATCCCTCCCACCCAACCAAGTTTACACTACTGGTACACGTGATAAGACAATCACTTCTGCAAGTGGTACATACAGAACATAGGGCTTTCCACTCTACTGTGGCCTGTGCACAGCCCTTTTTGATTTCCGTGACCAGTTCAGCCCTTCTCGCTATCCATCTGAATATGTGCCATTGTCTAAAGGCATTAACTAACAGGCGCAAGCTCAGGTTTTCACTGAGTGCCAGAGTGCTGAATGTTGGGATGAATAAGCGAAGACATTTAGGAGGTAATTAGGCTGAGATTACACTCTTTATCCCCTGCAGATGCTATCTGATCAATGGCCAACATTGGCTGTGGAGATGTATAATTTGGCAGGCTGCCAGTAGATGCAACTAGAGGCACCATTTTAGAAGGGCAACAGCAGAGAAATGGACTCGTTAGAGATGAACAAAAATGTGAACTACTTATCTCCCATGATCCCGAAAGAGGGTTTCTTTTTCTATGCTCTAAGTATGCTAAAGTAAAGGTAGCATAAGCTGAATCTGTAAGCACAATTACTCTAGGATACAGGCCATTTTATATGGAGCTAATTAATGATATGGAGCCAATGTATATAAAGCAACTGATGGAGATTGGTTTGTAATAACTTGGGGTAAATCAGAAATCACAGGCATTAATAACTTGCAGGCACAGGAAACTGGAGAAGGAAAATGGTGTTTTAGACAAGGACATTATTTCCATGATGTGCAGACTCACTCGGTTGTTGGAATGTGCCCGATTGTTGTAGAATTTCCCCATTGGAACATGCTCCGAGTAGCCTGGGGAATACATCCCTGCAGAGGGTCCCGTGGGCACGTGGTGCAAAACAAACCAAAATCCTGTTTCCTGAAAAAGAGAGCACAATGTCTGAGCCTCACTTTATCTTTTTTACAGGTTTACATTAGTCGGGGAGGGTGGGGGGGTACTTATCAAACACTGCAAGATAAAAACCTGCAGCTTGCTGTACAAACAACAGGAGGTAACGTTGGTTTGAGTAACCAGATGCAGTAAAGAGCTCTACACACATGCACAACACACCACAGCGTTGGTTACAGTCACTATTTTCAAGATGCTACAGTTAAGTTCTGAGATACCCGCTGAGGCACTTTCCTGTAAGCTGGCCTGATTACACATGAACCCACTGGTGTCAACAACACCTTCACGTGATGAGCATCTTTGAAATCAGACCATTTCTACTTAGGTGTCTAAACCTGGATTTAGAAGGCCCTATCATTTAGAAATCTTAGGTGAAATAAAGCCTACTGAGGGGAGTGAGAATATCTGCAGAATTAGCATTAGCCCCAGTTTAAATGTCAGTGCCCTGTCTCCTATTAACGAACTGCTTGAATTACTGATCCTCTACCCCCCCAGTAGAGTCAATAGGAGCTTGGCCAACGACTTCAGTGAGAGCAGGGGGGTGGTTCTTTAATTCATACAGGCTGTGTGTGTGAGATGTAGGATTTGGGAATTTTGTTCAAGTAATCCAAGTCTGGAAACTCTAACTACAGCAAATGACAAAAGGAGGAAGACATGTAGGGCACATTTTATTGGTAGCACTGGCTGCATTTATATATGCTTGAGTTTGGTTTTCAGAAAGTGCCTGTGTGGGAAAAGCAACTTTTTTTCCAAAAGGCATCAAAAAAATTGCAGGGTTAATACAATTGTTTTGAATTTTCTCCAAATAAGGGACTTTTGTACTCACTTCAGATCCTGCAGCTGCACAGTTGATGAGGTTGTTGTGTGGGTTGGCAATCCAGAAGGTGGAAACAGCACTGCAGATAAGTAACAAAAAATAACATGAAAATGATATGGAGTGCAAACTGAAGAACTAGCATTCTATGTCATATAGCACAGGCAAGTCTGATAACTCAGCAGATAAGCTTGCGCCTAAAGGCTGTGACAACTGGGGTTTCTTTTTTGGTCATCATGTCACACCTGTTACCATCATCGACAAACAGAGCAAAAGGCAGTTCTATCATTAAACATCTTGAGGAACTTAAATGAGGAATCTCTTTTGAAACCCTAAGTCTGCTATGAAGCAGTCAGTTGTTAGTAATATTTTATGATAAGAAAAATCTTCACAATCAGGGCCCCAACTTCACCGGAGGGTGGTTTAGCCACAGAATCTGATTAAGTGCTTCTATGGGCTTTTCCAAGCATACCCTGGCATCTGATTCTTCTGTATGCTTCTGTGATTTATTAACTTTATTTGCTCCTGCCACCCTACACATTTCTTTTATGACAAATACCTGGTGCACTTAAGGCAACCTCAAATGAAAACTCATGTCAAAGAGAAAAGATAAATCTGTCATGCTATTGTCCAGCATGTGACATATAGGCAGCCATTAAATTACATACTTATAAACTCTGGGAGGAAAACTGGATGGTTAAAGCTGATGTTTAATTTCCCTCTTGTGATTTATAGGTGACATTTGATCAAGTGTAGAGCAGCACAGTCCTTATGCTTACATCTCACTCAACCACTATTTTGAGGATTTCTGAGGGACCGTAAGTCATGCATTGGCCTTAGACTGGCTTTGCACAAGGGTGAGATTTATCATGCAACTGTAGCATGGGGCTGGTTAGAAAAAAGCTACTGAAGAGATTGCCAAAGGGACACCAACACTGTATTGACCAGGATCTCATGTCAATGTAATTTCTGACAAGTGCCAAATGATTAGGTCTACCAAGCTGGTTCCTTGGACTCACCTGCACAGGCATTCAGATGCATGTTGTCAACAAGGGCTGGCCTATTGTTTTTAACTGTTGACAAATTCTGTCTTTCTGTATATTTTTCCACCCATTGTATATACCTTGGCAGCCAATGCTAGCTTTTGCTTTAGTGCCCTGATCAGTCAGTTGCCATGAGATAATATATCATGGAACGGCTTAAAATAATAGTGGTATACTTCTAATCAACTAACAGCAGGCAGTCCTGGTGCAAAACAATGTATTTCTCATGATTAGCTCGTGACTTCTGCTACATGGAAGATCCAGATCACAGACTACCAGACGGACATCTACATTTTTCATATATACAAACTGCATATAACTTTCTAGCTGTCAGCCTTCAAATGCCACACAAAATGTGGCCTGGGACTATGATATAGACATAGAACATCTGTGGAAAAAAATCAGTGAAATGCCTGTTTAAGTATTATTTTATGAATGGAGACATATGATGTTGTCTAAAAACAAATGCAGATGTGAAAAAAGGCGTCACATGAATTTGATCTACTCTCTTTGCCAAAGCATAGGCTAAAAACATGTTTCTTGGCATCAAAGCACCAGCTTGTTCTGAAGACAGAAGGGAAGAGACATTGGTATGAAGTTAGATGATAGAAAGTATTTTCAACTATAACCAAAACCAAAAAGAATCTTTGGTTAAAATGGATTATCCGTAGCGAGGGTGAAATCCTGGCTCAGCTGATTCTTCCATTGTTAATAGGGCCTGGATTTTATCAAGTTTTAATGGGGGGATTTTTTTTTTTAATTGCAACCTTGGAAAGTCCCAGGTAATAAAGTTCTAACATAATAAGAAAAAGTGGTCTGCTTTTTCAGAAATCTTAATAGGTCATTACAAATGCAGTTTAGCTTTAGAAAAATACTCCATCCTGAAAGACCTGCATTCCCATGTCTAGATCAATGTAGCAAACTTTTTTAAATTCTTGTTCTGCTTTGCCATTGTACCTTGCTTATGCACCTCAAGGCCAAAAATCCAGGACGTGCACAACAACATTGAGTTAAAATGATAGAACACTGGGGAAAATCCTCTCTTGAAGTCTCAGAAGTCCCATTCAAATCAATAGAACCAGTCACACAGTAAAATACTATGCACATGGTAGATGCTGGCAGAATTTGGCACTACAGTTTTATTGTAAAAGTTTTGCTAATGAGACACTGAAAAAAGGTAGTTATCTGCTATTACCAATCAGCTGTTCATTCAAATTCTAGTTCTGGGATGTGCACCTTGTTTGTGGGGAGAATGCAGCCATGATGGACATGTTTCTCCTACTCTTCATTCAAGTCTGTCTCTCTATACCTACAGGCTATTAGAATAACTGAAAAATGAACTCTTGTTAAAGCCCTTATTTCAAACATTGTCAAGATGTTCCCTAAAGAGCACCATGAACTTGAGTTGTATGGCCTGGAAAAGATGTTTTAAAGAACTGGATCTTGGTAGGTAAGAGATGAGGTTGCTTAGTGTCTCTTAAAAAGTGCTCAACATTTTACAGGGCTGGGCTTAGAGTTGTGGCAAACAGAAGGAAACTTTAAGAACATCTTGGCTAAGTACAGTGAGTCAAAAAGCCCAAGACTGAATTGATTAAACCTTCACAAGTCTAAGCTGCATAGATTGAACCGATAAGCAAGTGGACAGACCCTCACTTTTGATTCTGAAAATGCAGCCACGTGTCTGCAGTGGCCCAAGCCAGAAGCTAGGGAGCACTAGAGCATGGCTCCTTGACTGGCCAGAGTAGATACCTTGGGCCAAGACTAGCCCACCCACCCTGCAAAGGGGCAGGGGGCTTGCAGGGGAGATGCAAAGCATCCTGGGATGTTGAGGAACTATGAGTTAACTTGAATCTGGAGGGATCTGGGCAGAAGTTCAATAAACTGATTTAATCTAAATCAATTAAGTCTGATACTATATTCATTCAGGTTTTTTGGTCATTTTGAAAGCAGTTTATATGCACTGAACTTCTGTTGTGTTACAGATTTGAACTAGTTTCCAATCACCTGGGCTAGGGACAGAAGTTACACATAAACCAGTTTAAGTGATCAGAAACTGGTTTAAGCCTGTAACTGAACAGAAGCTCCATGCACATAAACCAGTTTCAAAATGGCTGAAACTGGTTTAAAATAAACCTGGTTGAATGTAGTATCAGACTTAACTGATCTGGATCAAACCAGTTCATGAAACTTCTGTCCTTCCTTGTTCAAGTTAAATCACAAATCACCCAGCATGCTTTCCAGCCCTGGGCTGGGCTCGGCTGTGCTGTCTGCTCCAGAGAGCAGGGCTGGCCCTGCCCCTCTGCTCCCTAACTGCAGCAGTAAGGGCTGGCTAACAAGGGGGTGGAGGGGGCAAGCCCAGCTGGGGAGGCAGCCCAATCTACAGGGGGAGACTGCTCCCCCAGAAAAACCCCAGCTGGGATTTGGTGTCAGGGAGGGGGGTTAAACATCCCTTCTACTACTCAAACTTACTGGTGGCAACTGTGGACTACAAATCCCAGAGGCACCTGGAAGCAGGAAGAATAAGTGATGAGCAACCCTGCAGAGTCCTGCTGCTGTAATTCTGGACCACAAATGATTTTGGAAGCATCAGGAAGAGAAAGTGAACACAGAGCCAGAGAGCCATGCTCTATTGCCCCCCAGCTTCTGGCCTGAGCTACTGCAGGCATGTGGCTGCTTTTCCTGAATCAAAGGTAACTATCTGTTCACTTCTGTTTCAATTTAATCTGTGCAGTTTAGACTAATCTGCAAAGACTGAATTGATTCAGCCTCAGGCTTTTTGACTGTCTGTACTTAGCCTTATACCAGTTTATGTGCAATTTCTGTCCCTAGCCCTTGCCAGCATTTTCATGCCCTTGCTTACAGGGATTATTGGGAAGTTCAGTCTGCAGATACCATCTTTGACTGGCCACAAGCAATTTCCAGTTCCTCACTGAATTAGATTTAATTAAACTGTTTGGATTTCAACTTGCATCTTATATATGCCGTCCCCAGTGAATGTTAAAAATGCTACTAGTGGGCCAGATTTTGCTTCCCTTACTCACTGAAAAAGTCTCCCTTCTCCAGAAGCAGAAGAAAGGTAATCAGTGGAACCATATAAGGTGCAATTAATGCTATTAGCAGAATCTGAATACAGAAACATTTTGCATTCTTATGATGGTGTTGTGACTACATAGATACAAAGCAATGGACAGCAGGCCCATCTGTCTTCATATTATACTTTGAAAGGGATGTTTGTAATAATACCCAAGAGAAGTAGCATTTGGGATGACCTTAATGCTAAAAACACTAAGCAAAATTATACTGTCTGCGTGTATATATATAGCACAAACAGAAACATCCTGAACAACCATCCAATCTTGCAGAGTATGTAACCCAGGTGCCTGAAGTAGAGTACTTAATTATATACACTCAGGCCTGTATCTCATGGATCAAAGTTAAATCCTGCAAGGGTAAAAACCAAAAGATTTCACACTTACCTGCAATCCTGCCTGGGTTTGGGGATATATCCTGGATAAGCCCCTTCTGTAATCATCTTGCACATTTTACTGTCTCGATCAGATGGTAATAGAGTGCTAGGCTTAATAAGCAGTCCAAGACAGTGATCAAATGTGTTGCGTTCCTCTGGCCCATCCTCAGTAAAGAAACAGTGTCCCAGGGTGTCATAGCCCACAACATCCTTAACCTGCAAGTGCAGAAAGGGTTAGTTTTCAGATTTAGTTTTCAGCCACTGCAAAAATACTGTTTGTGGTGTGATGACAGTTAGAGCCCCAATAAGAGATCAGGACCCCGCTGTGAATAAAAAAGTGGTCCTTACTCCTATGAGTTTACTATCTAGGTGACAGTGTATGATACTTGCTTGAATTAGAATTTGCCATTTAGCGTGCAATGCTAATTAAGTTTTGCTCAGGCTTTCTGAAAAAGGGGGGATAGCATTCCAAAGCTCAAAGTGATGAAGGGGAGGTGAACAGGAGACATCATATACTCAGACCACATCTGGACTCATTCTTTTTGTGTAAAATTAAACAGACAGCTTGGTCAATGGCCAAAAATGTATCTGCTAAGTTGAATAAATGTATTTTTTTGGCTACCAGAGAGACTGCAAGTTGTTTACTGGGCAGGCTGAGCTGCTTATGGTCTGATTTAACCTTCTTCCAACTTGATGACAGAAACTTTAGTTCATTTGGACACAAATCAGCTGCTGCTAATCAGCATAGTAGCTGGAAAACAGGGATGTTGTAGCTAACATTGGAGACCTATTGTCTCCAACAGAAGTATGCAGATTTAACCCAGTTGAAGATCTGGGATACAATTTTTCAGAGTAAAAAAAGTGTTTTACAAGCCTAAGCACTAGGCTAGCCAGCAAAAAAAAAAAAAGAATCTGAAAAATTCTGAGGTCTCAGAAAGTGCTTTTATTCTTTGGTGGAATGAAACCTTTCACCACATTTCATGAAAATGCATGTGACAGAGAAGCAGCCGGTGAACTTCTGACAAGGCTGTTTACTTCTCTCTTTCCCTTCATCTCCCACCACAGAAATTCCACCTTGGACCTGACGCATCTTCCTAATTTACAGAGATGGAAACACTGGGCAAAATGTTTTGCTTTTGGCAGAACAGCACTTTTAAAAGGGAAAAGACTGTTGAAAAAATTTCAGTTCCTTGATCCCAAGGCTGACCTTCAGAAGGGACATAACATAAGTGTTTAAGAGCTGAACGGCATGGGCATGTTACTACCCACATGCATGTTTTTACCCTCTGGTAAATGACTGGAAGGCAAGAGGGTACCCACAACAGTTATCAAGTAAGTAAGGGATGGACAGTACATTTCTACCCCCTTTATCTCACAGTAACTTCTTTGTGTGCCCATGCCTTAAATCTCACTGCAAGTCAATGGGACTTAGGCTCCCAACTTCTGAAAATGGAACTTAGACTCCTAAATCCTTTAGGTACTTTTAAAAAGTGGTCTTTCTGTCAGAGGCCTCAGATGACAGGATACAATTTCCAAACGTATCCCAGGACCAATTTTAAAATGGTTAAATACATTCTCTTGTAAAAAACAATATTTGGCTTGCCAGCTCTGTTACAAGCTGACACCTGCAAACACATCTCTTATGCATAGCCCTTGATCCAGCGTAAATATTTAAGTCTCCAAATTCAAATGATCACAGTAAATTAAACATTGCTAAAATGACATGAGACACAGCACATTCCTTTAAATTACCTCTCTAAAATCTGCAGCTAACTCTCCTAATTTAATTCAATGGCTATGTCATTCTAACACCACTTTATTCCAGCATAAACGAAGAGCACCTTTTCAATTGTCCCTCCTTGGAAAGCATGACATTTGCCAGCCTTGGGCATGATGTTTGCCAGCCTTGTAATTATAAAAAAAATACTATTCGATGCCGGAGCATCTCAGTGAACTACTTTCAAAAGTTGTATCCCAGTCCTTATGGGAAAGTCTGCTAGTCATACAAATGCCACAACTGCAGAATGAATAACTGTGTCAACCTAGTATTTTTCCCAAGCACAGAAGCAATATTTAAAAGAAACATAAATAATGCTTGTGCAGAGTTTAGCTGCTGAAAACTGACAAGCGACTCCTCAAACATTCCTTCAGCTGCCTGATGCTCCAGTTCATCATCCCCGTGAATTTTGGCTCTAGAACCATAATACGCGAAGGCCAGGCAGAGAGAGAGAAGCTGGTGCCTGGCGTAGATAAGAACGCTGCAGTGCCAGGCATCCCAACGTAGGAATTCAGCTGTGGGGCCAGATGTTGGCTGTGTGCACTGAATGACCCCAACTGGCCGGATCTGCTCCCCAACTTCTTAATACCCTTTCCTTGATCAATTACTTTCCCCATCGCTCATACTTCGCTTGCTTCACTTTTGTCATCCCTTAGTCTGTTTTCCTTCCAGGATCTCAGGTATTAGCACAGTGCTGAAAACATGAGGTTGTAAAAAATTGCGGGATTGTGTTGATTTATCTAAAAACCCTTTTTCCAGTGGATCTGCTTTTCAGATTCATGAAAGTATTCCTATTAGTCCATCAGTCTATTTTAACCAACTTTCATGCAAGAATACCTTGTAAGTAAATCAGGTGCTATCTAGTGTACTTGGATTACTGACAGCAGATTCTAGTTTGATAATGCTGTGTTTATTCCCTGCAGCACTGTTACTCCCAGGCTTCTGCCAGACAGCTGATCAACCTCTATTTAATTTCCATCCCAATGACAGCTTCCATTTCAGCCCCTATAATTAGAGACCAGCTCACTGACATTGAACAGGGTGGAAATCAGGGCAGATTTTGATCACTGGGGTTGCATGGTATAACTGAGAATTGTGTAACAGTCAGCCATAGAGAAGTGGGGTTAGAAGGGACCTCCAGAGGTCATCTAGTTCAACCATTATCTGGTTAATATGGTAAAGACTATGGGTGCCTATACAAGAGCAGGGAGGTTCCTCCAATGAGCTGTAATTACAGTGCAGCAGAGCAGACTTGATTAACTACCACACTCCAGCATCCTCCAGCGTCTCATGTATCAGCATCCCCACACTTCAAAATGGCAGCAGGGCGTTTTATCTAAAGCTCATTTAATGACCTTTAGATAAAGTGCCCTGCTGCCATTTTGAAGGTCAGAGACACTGATTTATGAAATACTCCAGGTGCTTTAATTAGAGCTGCTCTAATTAAAGTGCTTCTACCCCAATGTGTATAACTGTTGTAAATTGTCTAATTAAGGACATTATCAAGGATTAATTCTGGCAGTAAGGGGAATTAAAGCACTTTGTTGTTGGAAGGACTTTCTGTGTACTTCCAATAAGCAAATAGTCATGGACAAGCATAAAACAAGCACTGTGGTTACAGTCATAGTGAGGGGCTGTCTGCACCTATGTATAAACCCATGAAAAAGAGAATCTGTCCCCAAGAAGAAGTCTTATTTAGGGCTGATGTTTCTGAATTTGGTGCAATGGGCCAGCAATGGGAGAGCCCAGGGGGTGTATATGAATTTCAAGCCTTCAGTCATTTTAACTTGAATAATTAAATGCCCTACCCCCATTTGCTAAAGCACTTAGCAGACACTTAACTTCAGGCCACTTAGCATTAGAATCCACGGAACGGTCTGTAGGCCTAAAATTAAGCATGCACTCAAGTGTTTTCTAGGTCAGGGCTTAGTTGTCTCTTTTACAAAGTACACAGTTTATTCCATTTAAGTTCATAGCCTTGAAACTGAAAAAGGCCATGCACTTACCAAACTTCAGTGTAAACCATGCTTATTAGCTAGTAGAAAGCCTACCATAGGCTTTTTGTACTTCATGTCTCTAAAAACAGCTTTAAAACTGCAAGACCTTGCTAGTTCAGAGATGCTTTAGAAGTCTTGAAATGGGCAGTAGTTAGGCAGCTAAACAGAGTACAGAGGAAGTTCAGTTCAGTGGAGCCAACCATTCTTGTGCACATAGGCTGCTTACAGCTGTCAAAAAAGCAAAACAAAAGTGCTTTCCTTTAAGCTTGGCGTGCCGCTACATCGAGCGCAGCGCATGCCCATCTCACCCAACATCTGTACAGATCGGGTACTTCAGTGGGGCTTTTTTGGTGCTTTTATCTATAGCTGATTAAATCAGTTTTAGATAAAAGTGCCAAAAAGTCCCACTGAAGTGCCCAATCTATACAGATGCTGCAGAGTCAGGTCAAATTAACAGGCTCCCTCTTCCAGTGATGTTTTTGTTTTTTCACATCTGTCAGTACCCATAAACAGTTTGTGCACTTAATGTTTGTTTTGGTATAGGCAAAAAAAAATCCCCATAACCTGGGACCAATGTCATGTTACTTAGTTAAGCAAATTATGCATTTATCTGGTATATATAAAGTGGAACACAAAGTAGTTCATTCAAAGACCAACTTGTCTTCAGCATCTTGGGCTTTATGCCTACATGCTCACAAGCAAAATAAGTGATATGCAGAAGAAATGGTAAGCAGATAACTTTCCTGATTTTCCTCAGCTAAGTTATATAAATGACACCCAGAAACTATGGCATTCAGCAGCAATGCCCAATGCATGGCAGCTTAGAAATGCAAGTAGTTATAATAGGCTCTCCTTCCTCAGAGACCTCCCTGAATTTTTGTGACTAACAATTTCAAGGCCTGGGGGATGGCAAATGGATCTCATAGCAAAAGAACAGACTGCGAAATCACATCGCACTTTGAGAAGGAAGGAGCTGCTTGGTGTAGATGTCTAGTTATATGGGCAAGAAGACCAAATCTATTTTTAGTTGAAAATAGCCCATGTCACTTATAGGATCTTTAGAAATCAACTTTCATCACCAAATCAGACCATCATCACTGGACTGCAGGACACAGAACCTGGCTGACCAGATACTTCATTCTACGGGAACACAGCAAGCAAGCACTTGGGAGCAAATGTACCCAAATCAGGTTTTTTGGATGGAAATAACTATGGATTAGAAAACGAAAGATTTCTTTTTTTAAATAGTCAAACAACTAACATGGATTAAATTCTTAATGCAGATTATAGATTTAATGGTAATGCTTCCCAGCGGAGGCTTCTTTTAGGTTTTCTGCAATGAAATAAAACCCAGGATCCCCCAAGGAATTAAAAGTGTTGAGTAAGTGCATCAGAACTGAACAGTTTTCCTCAGTCAGATCAGTCTGTCTGCATTACATCATTGCTGTCTTGGTTGGAAAACGCCTGAGAACATGGATTCTTACAATATTTCCTAGTCACAACGATATGGTTTTCACTTGGAAAAGGCAAGAGAGATGAAACATTTCTAAATACTTTGCATAAACCCATCCATCTGACCCGAAAAAAATAAGCCATGCACAGGGTGTTCAGGTTGGCAGTAGGACAAGCATTAATCAATAAAGAAGCAGAATTTAAATTAGAATCAAGACTTGATATTTTAGGCAAGCCACCAGCTAACCTAGAGTTGTGTAATTACAATACAGCTAGAAGATACATTTATGGTACCATTATTAGGAACCTTCTCTCTGCTTGACAGACCAACCCCTAGCTAGTTTTTCCTTCCAGTCTGTACGCTAGTTACATTTTTGGCTATGCTGAGCTGTTATATGACAGGCTTTAAACTGGAAAGTAGTTATACAACCCTGGATACCTAATACAATTTATATAAGGCAAAGTAGAACATACTTTTTGGGAGCCAAGTCTCCTGTTGATTTTAAGGTCATGTTGAAAACTTAAAACTACAGAGTTCAGCATCAGAGATTCAGTTTTGCAACTAGCAGACAGAGACTGCTTTGCTGCTTTATTTGCCATTTATTTTTTCTCTTTTAACTTTTGTAAATCTTAATGATGCTTGTAACATATTCATCTAACTTTGCCACCTTTAAAGGCTCTCTTTTGCCATCCTTACCAATGGCAAAACTACAGGATCAGGTCCACAGATGAAGAAGTGTGAAAAAAAATAAAGTGGATTGAAGTGAATAAAAAGAAAACAGTAGATTGTGTCCCCACCCGCAAGCAAGTTTGAATGCTGCAAACTTCAAATGGGTGGATGCATGTGTTTTTAAGATGCTGGTGATACACAGGGGAATTCTTTGTGCTCAATGACTGTATCATTGATAATGTCAGAGATGTGGTGTAGTGGTAGCCTCATATCAAAACACCAATTTGTTCTGGCTAGTCAGAAACCTGTTAAAAAGTGTTTTGTATATTGGCTCCAATTTATATATGTTGCCATCACGTGGAAAATGCTGGCGTTCTTCTCGTAAGACAACCCAGGTATTTTGAGGCCACGTTTTTGGACCATTGTCTAGAAGTTCAACTCTTAGTTTTTATGTTTGTTTCATGCCTTTAAAAGCTCTGCTTTCAAAAAAACATTTCTGAACTTTATGAATGTGGATAGGGCTTTCTCCTTCATGCATTCCCAAGATGAACACATGTGGTTGGTTATGTGGTTTCAGTGCTAACATCCAGATTGTGTCTTTGGCTCAGAGTCTAGTTACCCTGAAGCAGCTGGGTGGGTTGGGCCCTGTGATCCAACTCAAATTTCTAACACAAGTCACTTTCAAATTATTCTTAAAAACATGATGAGGTTCAAGCTGATGCACACACAAAAGAAAACAAATCAAGAAAACCTCTTCCTGTAAAAGAAGGCACTAAATGCAAAAACAGCAAAGTATAACATAAAGTAGCATAACAATGGTATAGAACATGTGTGTATTCTGCTTACACCTACTCTGGAGTAAACTCTAGTCTACACACTGTTCAGGGCAGCAGTGATGGTGTCCTTTGAAAAGGTTAGAGCATTTTTCTTCATGGCCTTCGCTATGAAGTTCCCCCATTGTTGCATGAAGTTTGCTGTTCTTGCTATGACCTCTCCTATGCTGCAACCTACTCTGAAGTTGTCATACTACAGAAGGTCTACAGGATTTCTTTGTAGTTCCAGGCTCTGTTAAATCAGCATTTATAAGATAAGCAGCCAGACAGCTCTATTTCAAATGCAAATCCTTATTACAGGAAAGCTTATGTATTCTCAGTTTTGGTAATTATATTCTTTAAATAACAGTCTATAGTTAGATTCAAGTACCTATATAAGATGGGCTGGCTTTCAGGAATCGTGGAATACAAGGCCATTTGGACCCCTTGGCAGCTGAGTCACATGCAGAATTTGGCCCAGAGTGTTACATTTTTATACTGTGTTCACATTTTAGACATACCTTAAAACACATTTGGCATTATATATCATCCAGTAAGTCCAGAGTGAAAGAGAAGGACCCTTCATTTAACTCTGAAAAGCACTCTATTTTTCTCAGTAATGATTCTGGCCTCAGTGGTATTTTAATGTTACCGTGGAAAAAACGGATAGGTATAAAATGACAACTTCATCAGTAAGGTAGCCATTAATGTGTTATCTCTTACCAGCAAGCCATTGGAGCCATGGACTGTGATACAACGTGAGAAGGCATGGTGAACAGAGACATCCTTAACATAGCTTGGCGGGCGGTAGCCTCCTTTTTCATCCACATCTCCAGCCATGTGGAAGTGAATCGGGTAGTGTCCCATTGTCTGCTGGCCCATATGTATCAATTCTAAACCTTCTATATGGACAGCCTGAAATCCAAAAGCAACCTGGAGAACAATAAAGGACTAATCAAGAGGCAGGAAGAATATCTGGCTGCTTTTTGAAGGCTGCACAGGCATGGCAAGTTTTCGACTAGGATGACTGACAGATGGGCAAAACAATGTAGGGAAGCTGAAAAAAAAACTATATTGTCTTGCATAACGTTCTTGGGCTTGATTGCAACTCATGACAAAATGGGTTCAAATCAGAAACTATTAAACTTTGGGGAAGTTGGGCTCTGGATGCAAACTCTATTTATTACCTGTGTGTAGTTAACCTGGCAGGCAGATTAGGGAGTTGTAAGAGTGGGATGTGCACTACAAAGAGGGGAGAGGACAAGCAAAGGGACAGCTCTAGTCTAAGACAAGCCTGTGTGTTTTACAGGCCTTTATGACCAAGATGCTTCGGGCTATGCCATGGATGCTTGCTACACACAAGTTTGCTTCTGCAGAGAATGGTACGATTCAAGGAAAAAAATGATACCTTGATGTGCCCCCCAAAGGTGTCAAAATCAAAGAAGGAGCATAACTTGTTGCTGTATTCATAACATTGCTTCTCCGTCTCCCCGAGCACCACTATGTTTCGGCTTAGCAGTCCCACTTCTGCTCTCATGTCAACTCCGTCGACAACTTCTCCTGTGTGAAGGTATGTCGCTTTTCCTGTGGGAATAACATGGGATACTATGTTTATTCTGCAAATACTGCATATACCAGCTTATTCTTACTACTAGCAGGAGCTAGAGTGAGAATGTTTTCACTGGGAGGTGAAACTTGGTCCTGCTGAGATTTCCTTAGAAGAGGAAGTGGGATTTGTGGTGTTTGACTGGTTCTTGTATCCAGATGCTAAAGTAACAATTGCTGGCACACATGGTCCCATTTCTCGACCTGGAAGACAGACAAGGTGATAACCTAAAAGAAGCATTTCTACATGACCTGGAACACAAGCAGCTTTGCACTGTAGCCAGATGTATAAGATCAGAGATGAGCTATTGGAGTGCTACTGAAAGCGATAAATCCCCCTAACAGATAAGCAAAAAATTATTTATCATGGGGGTTTCCCAAACTGTGGGACACTAGGAAAGACTCAAGAGTATGTGGCCTGCCTCATGGACCCAGGTGAACCAGATCCTGACTGCACTAAAATCAGCTTTGCTGCT
The DNA here is from genome assembly GCF_052110815.1 of Crocodylus siamensis. Lineage (NCBI taxonomy): Eukaryota > Metazoa > Chordata > Crocodylia > Crocodylidae > Crocodylus > Crocodylus siamensis. The sequence goes on along the minus strand of NC_143409.1, from coordinate 15,979,686 downwards.
ACTTTCACCAGGAGCAAGATAGAGCAGAGAGCCTCAGCAAATCCAGCACATAACTGTTAAAACTACTCATCCAGCAAACTTTTTCCATTTAGTTTCAGCCCACACTGGCTTCGCCAGAGCTGATGAGGAGGTCCCCTGGGACATATGCAGGAAGTTCAGAGGCTCCCCCTGCCAGACTATTCTGCACATAATCCTCTGTACCTGCCTGCTCAGAGGGGTCAAAGGCATGTGAGGTCTTGCTAGGGCCTGCCAGAAGTGGCCTAATTCCAGCCAGTGTGAATAATTAGGAAGCAAAATAATCTTGGTGCTGTAATTTCATTACAGTGTATGTACACTTCCCTTCTCCCTGGCTCAGCTCTTCTGAAGCAAATGAAGTGGGAAAGGCTTGTATTACTGACTATATTCCATATTTTTCCCGAAAATATAGGTAATAAACTCACTACGGAAACACTGAGCTTTAACAAATGTTACGCTTGCATGTATTTTGTTTCAACAAAGACATTCAAAGCAGTAATTAGAAACAACTGGAAAGCTTGGAGAAGCTCTCTCTATTTAAGTAGAATTGCCAAGAGAGAAGAAGCGTTTTAAACATTTAAATGTCCTCCTCCTAAGCCAAACATGAAGTTTTGACTCTATAATAAAGATAAATACACATCAGTCTAACACAGTTTACTCTCCTTCACTCCTTGAGCTGGAAATAATATGGTTCAAGGGCTAGGGCATTCTGCTGGGAACCAGAAGGGCTGGGTTTTAAGCCTGGATCCTTCACCAATGTGCTGTGTAACACTGGGTAAAACACTGCCATTGTTCTCTGCCTCAGTCTTCCCATCTGCAGAGCACCTTGAAAGCTATAGAGGAAAAGTAACAGACTAGGCTACTTCATTTTTGGGAAGGAGTGTCTCTCCTTCATCCCTTGGGTTTAATTCATCCAGTAAAGAACTAGACAAATTGTATGCCATACAGAGGAAGAAAGAAAGGCAGACTAATACTGAGATTAATTATGACAGCATGATAGCTGGAAGGCGAGGGGCCACCTTCACCTTTTCTCCCTTTCTTTTGCACCCCTTAAAATCTGCATGACCATGGCAAGGGAATTAAAATGCTGATCCACTCCGAGTCAGTAGAAAGGCTTGCACCAATATGTTGAATGTGCAGCTTCTGCAGTATTACCAGACCAGGGATAAGGGGCCAAGCTTGGGTCACACACTCAATTCCCTCTTGTGGCAGCAAAATGTGTTGTCAGAAAGCCACAGCGTGACCCTGTTTCTGCATATGATCATGCTAAAACCAGATAGTTTCACAGGATCGGTTTAAAAAATGCAGCCAAACCAACAAAGGGTGTCACTGCCCTTATTTTTGTCCATAAATTAGCACACACAGATGTAAATTTCCTTTGCCCAGAGAGACTATTGAATTATTGGGACACCATGAAGCAAGACAATCCCCAATGTTTTTTAAGATGTTATTTTTGGTTCTTTCGTTTCATTGACCTTGCTCTGATTTACTGAGGGTGAAGAGGAAGTTCATATAATCAGAATAACATCCTATTTTGAACATCTCTTGCATTTGTAGTCCTGCAATTAAAATAGCTGGTTTTGTTATTTATGTGTGTTGAGTACTGGAATAATAAATGTTATGCTTGCATGCATTTAATTTAATGTAATGCCAGCGCAGACATGCAAAATAGCTTAAGCACTGAAAACAATGTTAAATATCTGCTAAACAGCTTCTAAATATAGCTTATCAGGACGTGTGTTTACGTTGGGCTTTTGCTGACTTGGCTTGATTTTAGATAAGGACTTGCCTTGCAGCTTTCTTGTTCAAAATGTAAAAGTAGATTTCATATAAATGGTGTCTTTAATAGGTTGTGGAAAAACAACTCTCTCATAACAGCAGCCAGAAATCCAAGCTCCACTTAACAACAGAACAGGAGAGCCACGTTGTAGAAAAGGTTCATGGAAGAGGGACTACTGCACTGGAGTTATTTTGAACTGTTATTTCTATGTAGAAAGTAAAGCCAAGCCACTCCATACAGCAACAAGCATGTGGGATTTAAGCTTGGCCTGACCCAGTAGCCCATGGGGTACATTCAGAGGTCGATGCAAAACAATTCTGTCCAGTGTAGTATTTGGACAGACCCGGGCTCCTTGCTCCATAGAGCTGTAGCTTGAATTTGACATAAAGTTACAGCTGGCATGCTGAGCATCTTGTTGGAGGAGGGCAGCAGGCTGAAAAGCAGTACTTGAGACCCGGCAGTATGGAAGCCCAATGGCAATGACTTGCAAACCAATTCCACAGGGGTTCCAAAATAAGGAGAAGAATTTTATATCTTTGAATCCTGGAGCAAAATGTTTGTTGTTTAAACATCAAAGCCATCCTTGCGATTGTCCAAACCGTATCGAAGCCAGATGGCAGCTGGTTCACAATTTCCTTCACTGGGATCTACACTGCTGGCATCACCAAGAACCAGCTATGCGACTGCAACCAGTATTTGTTGGCAACGTCCTTAATCAGAGCAATGTGGTTACCCACGTCATTTTCAAGGGAGAGTCCTAGTAGCAGGATAATAAGAACTCTCTTGATTTATCGTGCTGTGTCTCTTGGTGCTATATTACATTAACAACATATTAAAATACTCAGAAACACATCACTGAGACTCCATCTGGCCAATTGGTAGCTTGATTCAGCAAAAATATTTAAATTTCATCTCTACTCAGCAAAGCAATTAAATGGATTCTTAACTTTAAGCATTTATTTAGGTTCTGTTAAAGTCAGCAGGCCGTATGCACGTGATCAAAAGTAGGCAGATGCTTTGGTGAACAGGGATGAGAAGCTGAATTGAGCCCAGAGACGAGCAAAAACGGAGGTACAAAGTAGAACCACTCCAAGCCCTATGGAGTTCCAGAGTCAGCCCCTGCTACGTGGATTTAACACAAGAGCTTTCACTCTGGATCCTTATGGAAACTGCTAGGGACCTGAGGCTAAATTTTTAAAGGTATTTAGGCACTTAATGATGCACATAAGTAACTAATGGGCTTCTTAAACAGTTACATACCTACACGCTACTGAAAATCTCACTAGGTGCTCCTTTGCAAATCTAAATACCTCTAAAAATCTGGCCCTAATTGGTATACAGGCCTAAATTTCATTTTTAGAAGTGATTTGGTCTCTTAAGAGCTTAGGTCTGATTAATGGTAGATGTGTCTTAGGTTCCTAAAAAACCTACCTCACTTCTGAAAATGGAATTTAGTTTCCTGTATCACTGAGAGCTCCTCGAGTTCAGATTTTTAAAGGTAAAATAAAGCTTTCCCTTGAAGCTTCAGTTATCTTAGTTATGAAATGTACATATTTCCTTCATTGGCTATTTAAGAAATCAACATTCAATTTACATGCTTTTTAGAGATATCGCTTTCAAATTTAAGACAATTTAAGAAAAAATTTCCTCTCTTGAGATTTTATAAGGACAAAAAAAACTTCTAAGGACTATTTAGTTCTTCATTGTACTGGCATACATGCAAAGCATACACAAAACACATTAACTCCAGCCCTTTCAAAAAGAGCTGAAAGCCTTTTTCCACTTCTTATCGCTTTTCATAATCTTCCAGATGTTCAAGATCAAAGTCAGAAGAAAAGGACCATCATTTCCTTCAGAACATTATTCATATTTGATTTCCTCTAGATCTGCTTTCTGCAAACCCTAAGATTTTATTTTTCCAGGATGCTTCTGGTTGGTTTTTTCTCTTAGGCAAAAAGCTCCTGCTTTTTTATTTCAGTCATTCATGCACTTCCATGGACACTGGATCATTAGTAACTGTCACTTTCCTTATTTAATATACACACAACCAGGCCTGTTCGATTCGTGTAATCTTTTTCCTGATTATATTTAGTGACAAATGATAATTTTCAGTGGTCTAACTTGATATAGAGTCCTCTTGAGTCTGCCACATATTCCTATTGTAATACTGAGCCATGAGGGCCTATGCACAAGGAACTTATTGTTGCATGACTTAGGTGCTTTGACTGGCTTCTTGCTTTCATTTACCGAAAAGCCCAGCAAGACTTCTGGAGTGAAAGCTCTCAAAGGTTTATCACTTTTACATAACCCTTTTCAGAGGACCTTTTACTTAAAATTGTTTTTTGGTGGAGTTTGCATCCAGCCTTTCACTATGAAGGATGAGATTTTAAAAAGAAAAGTATGCGGTATAAGACTTTCTGGGCCAGATTGACTGCCTGTATTTCATACTGTTTTAGTCATTCTTTTTCTTTCTGTTGCTTGGATCTGGCAAGGCATTGAAAAACAGGACCCAGACAGGCAAAGCACTTCGATACAAGCTTAACTTGAAGTATGAGAAGAATCAGACTGTTTATGCATGAGACATTAAATAAGTGCTTCATGCTTGGCTGTCAGGCTCTTCTGTCTGTAGTCTGCTGGTATCTAGGCTGAGGCTAACAGAATTTACTCCTGAAATGAGATACAACAAAGGCCCAGATTTTCCCAGGTCTGTTCAAACCCAATCTATTGCTGACTGATTCTAGCATATGTTGGAGTTTAGAATAATGCCTTAATTGGAGCGGAGACTGGAAACCTGCTATGCCACAACCCTTTCCTAGCTGCTCTTTATCCTCTCCTTGTGCCAGGTGTGAGCAGAGTGGCTGGTGGAGGAAACAGCCTTGCTGCTGTCCCTTGGCAATAACACCCAGAGTGCAATAATCACAGTGCATGCAGAGCAGAAGACAGAACCCAGCCAACCTTTTTCGCCCAGCTACTCAACATTCAAGAGGGATATTTTGGGGGTACAGGAAACTAAGCATAGCATCCTAAACTGGCCTCTACTGCTCTCTGCTGTAGATAACAGATTTGCCACTGTAGTTCTTTCTATAAATATCAGGGTTTTTTCCACACTTGCCCATGACCCAATGTGACTCCTACTTGGAAACCATCTCAATTATAACTCTTTTCTACTTAACCTTGACACTTGCATCCTGGAATTTGGAGTGTGGAATGGAAAGGATGGGCGATGTGTCTAAGATATAAGAAGAGTTTCCATTTCTACAATTAAGCCTAGCCCAACCTTTCTGAAAACTGAAGTCCATATGTTCTTCTGGGATGCTTCTCTTACACGTGCTTCTAAGCAAGGGCAAAGGAGGGAAGAAGCAGCCCATAAACATTTCTGGAAGGGTCATTTCTTGTGACATTTCCTTCTTGACCCAAAGGCACTAGCAACATAGACCCATAACATCTCTTGGCCAAATGGTACCCACCCACAAATAATATGGATAATTTAAATTAGCACCTGAAATTTCAGTACAACAGTGACCAAGTAGGGAGCTAGCATGCAGCAGCTACATTCTGTTAATGCATACTGTACCTTATTTCACAGTAATTTCCCTCAGTACACAAACTCCCAGTAAAACTTCACAATTTCTCAGCCTTTACAACTCAACCAGCTGGATTAAACATGTGTGATTCACTTGTAATCAGAGTTTTACTAATAGGTGGAATAATTAGAGTAATTATGTCAGCCACAAAGCAATTTTGTCTTCTTTACGTCTTATCAAGTATTATGAATGCACAAAAGGGTATTTCATCATTGCTAATCTACAGTGAAACTTAACAGCATCATTAATAACTGCATACACAGCCACAAAGATGCAGATAAGGCTGGTTTCCCGGGAAAACCATGAAATACTTGATCTTTCCTCCTATCCTGTTCTACTACAGTAACACAACCCTTCCTTCCTTCCTTCCTTTTGCTCTCAGCCTCGCACTGTTCTCCCCCCATGTTTTGTGAAGTCCAGAGATAAAGCATCAAACAGTTTTCATCAGTTCCCACGCAAGTAAATAATCTACACAATGAAAAAGGTTGAGCAAAGGAGGAGGAGGAGGGGCAGAGTTCCTTTTTAACTAGTGACAATTTTTCTGGCATGGGCGACATTTGTGAGTTGTAAGTACTGTAGCTCTTACTCATGGAAGAAATAGCTTTGAAATCAATCTAAATACTCAGGTGTTTGCAACAGTGGTCCTTAGATGCCTGCCTAAGTGTTTAGGCTGGAATTATTTTGAAGGACTGTGGTTAGGCAACCAAACCCTACTGAAATCCACTGGAAGTTGATATCTAATTCCTTTAAGCTCACTTCAAAATCCCAGCCTTAGTCCCTTCTAATACGAAACTTTTTCTTCTGCAGCCATTTCTAGTAAGTAAAATGAGTATAGTTTCTTAGCAAGAAGTATCACATATAAAGAGTATATGAGCTAGCTAACTAGTCTGGCCTATTTGGCAAAATATCCAAAGCTGGGTCTATTAAAATAATATTAAAACATGAGACCATTGATTATAATTAGACCTTTGCTATGCTAAGGAAGTGTTACACCAAGTCATCAGTCTCAGAGGGTGAGGATTTTTTTGTTACCTCATTAAAAAAGTACATGGTCAAATAATTTAGATCCTAATTTAGGTTTTGTTAAAAAAATAAAAGAGAAACTAAAAATTAAAGGTGACAACAATGATTTCCAAAGGACAGATATTTTGGAGGTCACAATCTTTAAATGCATCTGTGTTTATCTATATGAAGTACTCTTACTGGAATTGGTGAGGAAAATTTAGAAAGGTGCACAGCAATTTGAAATGGTGGACAGAAAAACAAATGACTGGCAGGATTAGACCCATTGCTTGCAAATCATTTTCACTGAGTAACAAAGGAGAAGGGACCAATGTCCCAGTGGAGCCAGCCATAGAACCGCACTGACCTACTTTTCTTGTAGTGAAGATGGACGTGATTTCACTTTTTCATGCGATTCCCTTTGAACTAGGCTGAACTATGTCAGAGTCATGTGCAATTCTTTTATTTTATTTTTAGCTTATGTGATTTTACTAGAATAAAGTTGGATGCGATTCTCATTATTGGGCCACATTGTGCCCTGACTTATATAACCAATGAAATCCTATTGACGTCAATGGAGTCCATGGATGTAAGTCAGGGCAGACTCTGGTTCCAGTGTATCTCACAAATTTTCCTAACTAACTGGAGACCCAAAGCACAAATATTTTAACAAGTATTTCCACATACATTTCAATTTGGAAGTACACCATTTCTCTTTCTTTTTTCTGTTCATTTCCTTAATATGCACTCAATGGAAACTTTTATCTAGAAGAAATAAGATATGAAAGCCTCTTAGAAAAGTATTAATCTGTGGTCTGTATTTTTTTTGATTATGTTCCAAGATTTTTCTCATGATGTAACTTGTATCAGTCTAGTTTGATGCAGTTTTTTCCAGTAACTTAAGTGTTTCTCAAGAATAACACTAGGCTCATAGACATCCACTTTTTGAAAGTAGTGGTCATTTAAAGTCATAAGATTCTGCTGCATTCAAAGTCAGAACAATATTTTTCTTGGCTTCCCTCTTATCCTTCTTTCAGCCCACCTGACAATGACAGACTAGATTCCTTCCGAAAAGTGGTTGCAGAAGGAAACACTTGTATCTTTCTAAGAGGCTGCATCAGAGATAGCGGTGCCTAAACTATTCATGTTGCAGAGCCAACCAAACTATTGTATTCACTCAGACAATCCATACATACTTTCTCTAGATGAATCTACAAGCATACATTTTACATGGTGTTGGCGATGTATATAATAACTACTCAGAAGTTAACTCAAACTGATTCTCCATTAGGTTCTCTCAACTACATATTGGCAGTTCATTGTAATGTATCTGAATTACTACCAGACAAACCAACACCATTAAAATATGGTACATTTTATAAGTCCTAGATGGGTCTTTGTTGTTGTTGTTGTAAAGAAGAGCTGGGAAGGCCTTCATCTTTTGACAGAACAGATTGTTAACAGGATAAATATATCTTCACATTAGAAACCAAGTGGCCAAACCTAATTCTGGAAGGAAAAGATGACCTCAGTGACTCTTCACATCAAGTCTTTGCCCCTCTGCTGAATTGACAGTGTTGTGGTTGCAGTTTGGGAAGTGGAAGTAGTATATAAAGGCCACTGAAAAACCATGACGTAGCAATGATTTTCCCTGCCAGCAACTAGTTCTAGATCTGAGCTAATCACCTAACTGAGGAAAACTTTGTTCCTCATTATTACTCCATTAAAGATTCCCATTTCATCTCAGAGCAATTCACTCAGTGTCCAACAACTCGCCTGGTTTATCTAAGTATTGTGTCTTGAAATAACCTGGTAAACCAAGTGACTTTAGAAACTTAATTTATCATCACTGTGTATTACGGTCTATAATAAACAGTAATTTCATTAAGAAAACAGTATTTATAAGTGCAATGCCACCTTTCTACTTAAATATATCTTTCTGTCAGAGACAGCCAGCTGTACTGTAATTCATAGCCCTAAAAATCTCCCACAAGCTGTTCTTCCCAATCTCTCTTTTAAATAAGGAGATGCATCATCTTGTGCTTTTCAGAAAGCAGTCCTTGTCTCGAGCACTGGTATCATCTGATTTATATAAACTCAAGCATACCCTGCAGAGTGCTTAGGAGACAGGGATCAAGTGCCAGGTTCTAGGGAAGACGGACAGACAATCCAAAGATACAATGGATGGGACCAAAGTCACTGATGGAAGTTAGATGATTTTCAAACAGCAAAGTTCACAGTGGCACTAACAATCAGAAGGCGAAATTCAGGTTTCGTTTACATGATTAATCCCACAGACTCACATGGAGTTGCCTGGGAACAAAATGAGAGTAGTTGCCCAAAGTAATACTGAATGACAAGAAAAAAACCTTACCTGCTACTTTGACCTGGTTAGGTTTGCAGGCTCTGCATGGTAATACTTGGAACTCTTCAGCCTGGTACATGGAGTAATCTGTGCTGGCAACAACAAGCCTGTCTCCAGGCTTCCATGATCGCACATCATCTACCAGAGTCAAGATTATGCTGTTCACATTGGTATCAACGGTTACTGTAAGCTTTGGTCTCACTGAAAACCAAAAAGGGGGTGACAGAAAATTTAGCTCATTTTGCCATAACTTGTCTGCTAGCTTTTCTGAATATTTTTCACGCTATCAAAAGTTATCAGTTTAGTATTAACAGACAGTACAGCTCCTCTAGGTACGTGCCAACTTGCAGTTAGTTTGTGAAATCAATGAACACAAAAAAAACACCTATGTTATTTACAGCAGCGATAAGGTTTGCTGAAATGGTCTTTGAAATAATGACTGCTTTTTACAAAAAAATCCTGCCTTCCATCTTTGTCTTCCTACTAGTTGATGATCACTGAAGAATCTTCTCTTATGACCAATTTGGGGAAAGTCTTGTTTGCATTAATAACTATACAATAAATTATTAGTTTGAAAACCATATTTCTGCTGAAATGTGTTGGCTTCTGTCAAGCTGAACAACAATCCTTCTTTATCTTGAAATGCTTTATGAAAGATGGAGATGTTTATAGGTCTCACAAAGTATTTGCTATAGTATTAATGGGTGTTACTGATATTTTCACCTCATTGCTCTTAGCATCTAGGAACTTCTTCAGAGAAATCTTTTGCAGAAGTATCTGTGTTCACCCCCATGTTGCAGCTAAACCTCAGCTTGGATAACTATACTAAGCTGAAGTCAGGCCTACAATAAGCAAGGGCTACTCTCATAGACAGGAAGGGCTCCTTCCTAGACTAGGGCTAGGCTGAGCCTAGTCTAACCCCCTGTGTCACAGAGCTTAATGGAAGGGACAAAGGGATGTTGACATGATTAAAGCAAAGAAAGCAACAAGAAATTCAAAAGGTTTTCCAAACTGTTTTCTTGGTTTGGCATTGACTTCCTGGTTCATCTACAATAGGCAGCTCAAAGAGAGAAGAAAGCAAAATGGAATTTCTGCTGTCAATGACATGGCAGCTGGTTTAAAAAAAACAAGTCACGTACCAGATTTGCTGCACAAGAACCGTACTTTGTAGTTTCGGCACCCTTCATTTGTCTGGTTCTTCCCATGGCATAAAAACCTATAATCGTGGCCATTTTTATAGAAAACCTCAGTGGTTAAATTAGCTCCATCAAGCGTAACTGCCTATGATGGAAATAGAAATGCAAATAGTGTGGTAAGTCAGATGAAGGAGATTTTGTGTACTCCACCCAACACCTATGGCATGGTAAGAAGTTCATTACATTGTATTCTGATGATGCACGTTCAGGTGATGTAATGGAATAGGATGAACGATCTGCTTAAAATCCAGTTATATTCTAGCTGGTTCATGCATAATAGCATTGTATATACAGACCTCAAGGATTATTGCTAGGTGCATGGTGACACTCCTGCATCTATTTTAGGGTAGTATTTTTTGGAACTAGTATTCTGACCTTCACTAGCCTTGTTTTCCTAAATTTTATGCTGCTGTCTGTTTGAGGTCAGATTCCAGCTCTGAGTGCAGATGGATGCACTTACATGAACTCATTTCAGTGCTCCAGGGCAAACTGTGTCTTGACCCTTGCAGAAGAGAGACGTGGGTGTCTTCTTCCTTCCTTGCAAAGGCCAGGGATAACTGCTATTTTTTGTCCTCAGGGAGCACATGGAGTGCTCCTACATCTTGGGCTAACAGGTTGCCAAAAAAGAAGCAAGACAGGGTGGACCAACAGCTCCTATACAAGTTAGATAGTATTGCCGTTGGGTATGCTGTTAAAGCCAACTATGCTGTCCCAAGGGATGAGGCAACAGGACTGCTCCTCTGTTTCTGTTGGGGTGATACAACCTACTGAGGCTAGGATTAAACACCACCACAATCCAGCCCCCAAGATTGCAAAAGTTTTCACTACTGCATAAAAATGTGATATGTTGCAAGGAGTATCCTTGCACTAACATTCACTTGGCCTAAAAAAGCAACAGGCTTGTAAGTGAGTGGTCATCTGCATTAGCAGCCTGATCCTGTACCCTCTCACTCATGCAAATCTTCCTTGCACAAACAGGAATATTTTTAAGAGCTCTTCAGATGACGTAAATCAGAATAGATTTGTTGAAATCAGAGAGCTCCAACTATTTTCATCAGCTGAGGGTGTACTAAAGGGCTGTTATTGCCAAGAACAGAGGGGAAAAAATCACGTTTCTTATTTTACTTGTAATACACATTAATAAAAGCAGCTATTATATAAATTATGGCTTTCAGGGTCAGAAAAGAATTCTGTCATCCAGCATAGAAATGAGAGCCAAAATAAATCTGAATTTCCTAGGAGCGTAGTTTTACTACTGACCTAGCAAATGATTGTGGAGTATTCCCCCACACCCCCCCTTGTTGTTCAATCAGAGATTAAACTTAAGAATTAGTCACTGAAACCTTTGCTCATACGAGTAACCCATCAACTTCAATGGAGCTTTCTTGTGAAGATGACTTTGATTAATCTACAGGAACAGGTTCCTTGTGCTCCGACATCTCTTAACATTCAGGCCAGTAAATATCCCAGTGGTCCCAATTGCTTTGTTGTCTTCTGCTAAGACAAATTTGAGCTACAGAATTTTGCCAACTGGCTATCTAAGTATGTAGTTGGCATTTACCAGTAAAAGCTACTTTGGTTCCCGGCTGCCTTAAATAGCCTTTTGGAGTCAGAATAAGGTACATGTTTTCCTCTCACCATGTGCACCAGAGGATGTAATTGCATGTTTAGCACTGAACAGAATTCAAGTGTCTTTCCACAATGTGATGCTATGGATTAAAAAAAATATATGGCTAAGACCCCAAAAGCTTTTGTTCCCTAATCTGATACAGCTGGTAGTTCTAACATATAATTATATTCTACACTTAATTTTTCAGGTACTTCCATTTGCAAGGTCATTTTAGATCCCTGGCTGTTTCCATCCTCCTTTTTCCCTTCATGTTCATTTGGAGAAGCACATATTTTATGGCAGTGTCTGTAGTATCCACGACTACCTGTAGGTTTCAGAAGTCAGAACTTACTGAAGAAGGCCTGTTTCTGCAGCCCTTACTTACACAAGTCATCCCATCAACTTCATGGAGTCTGGTTAGGTGAATAAGGGTTGCAAGATAAGGCCTAAAATAAGGCACTGTTTCTCTGCCTTGCAAGTTTATCATTAGTCTGAAAAACACACACCTGTTAGATGCCAGCATCTTGCCCAGTCTATGTATTAAGCAGCCACTATCTCTTAACTAGCAACTGAAAGGATTCACACTTACAACACTATCAGCAAGGCCTGAGATCTCATAGACCCTACTTGACTTGGATATTTCATTTGATTGCTTACTATACTGTTAGTGTACAACTGGCAAGGGAAAGTGTGTATGTGATCCTACCTGGATATCAAGGGGGTGACTACAGATTTCATTTGGATAGGCTGCCTTGAAGTCAGAAAGTTTCTCCATGTCTTTGGATCTTGCCTTTTCAGGCTTCTCAAACCACTTCGTCCACTCTAAGTCTGGAGACAAGGACAAACAGGAAAGGTTATTTTACCAAAAGTCACACATAATTAATACAACTAAAATATATTTAGTGTAATTCCATGGCAAATACCATTAGCAAGTTTCTTTGAAAACTGCCTAGTCCCTGGCCCTCACTGCCAGCTGCTTTCAGTGATGCTCTGAAGAGGAGCCAGGCAAGGGAAGGAGGCGTTGTTAAAAGCTGCATGGTTTGAATATGTAGTACGTATACTACTAAGGTTTGTGGGTCTTGGATTGTATTCATCTCCCTAGATCTCTTTCTAGGCACTCAAATCAGGGAACAGACCGTTCCCATTTGTTAACTGAAACAGCCACCCACAGTCAAAAGAAATATGTGTGTGTGTGTTTGTCTGATCATAAGATATAGAAATTCATATTCAAAGCAAAACAGAAATTAAAAAGGATTCAAAATATACAGTGGGTCTTGTAAGAGTTCAAAGAAAAATCTGTCCATGTGCTTTGCTAGTGTTAACAGCAACTTAGACAAGAGATTATCAGACTCTTGCTAAGTGGAGGAAACATGCTCCATGTGCTAAAACAGAAATATTTAAAAACTGACTAGAGCTGTTGGATCACTTTCTATCATGTTGCTAAAGGGCCAACAGATGTCTTACCTTGAACCCACTCACTGGTTGAAGACACATTAAAATGTTCTCCGTTTTCAGCCTGGAATAGTTTGAATACTTTGGCCATGGCTGACCTCCTCTGTCCTGTAAATAACAATACCAATTAGCAATTGCAGGGTCTGCGAAGGAGAGGAGATAAGACTGAAAGGGCAACGGAACAAGTCTGCATTTGCATATCTTGGGTCTGGGTCCAAGTTCAGGAATTACCCAGAAAGTTTCAAGCAAAAGGTTCCTGTTATTGGAATGGTTTTTCAGCCCTTTATGGCTCCGTAGACATTTGCTTTTGCAGGGATTAAGAACCCCCCACAAATCAAGCCAATTAAACAAACCATGTTTTGCTTCATTTAGTTGTTTTCATTTGCTGACTTATACTGTGATAAACCACATCATTATCTCCATTTAGAAAAAACTATTTTGTTCCACAGCAAACATTCAACACTTTGCTGCTCATAATGTTACTGCACTTTCTGAGGCTGTGACATAGGAATATCAGGCCTCGCGTTTTCAGCAGATGTTAGCTGGGATAGTTCCACTGATTTATGTTAGGGTGGTTGGATGCATCTGATTCAGTGGAGCTCTGCTGCTTTACACTAGAGGATAATCTGCCCCTGTATTTCTGTGTAAAGAAACACCATTTGTGTCGTGTCATACCCCATCCTTATGCATCACGCTATGGGTTAACTAAGATTTGGGCAGCAAATCAAATGAAATGTTTCTGCCCATTTCCTGTTCTCAACTTCGGTGCAGCATAGTCTCAGTAAAAAAACATCCTGGAGCAATTCATCGCTGGAGTAACTCTTCTGACTTCCATGCAGTTTTACTGGGGATGAATTTCCCCCCATAACTTCAAGCAAATATTTGCTTGTGAATTACCTGGATATTCAAGGTGGTCTTCAACAGAAGCAGAAGGGTTTCCTTTAACTGTAATAAAACTCCACGGGTGCCTGAGAAAACAAAATGAGAAATGATCAGATTATTTCATGAGTTATATGCATGCCTTTTTATAACATAATTTGTTTTCTTCTCTCTGAGGTACCATATTCAAAACAGCCTGATTTATGTGACACTACATTTTGGTTAACATTAACAGTATCTTAACACTTTATATTTCTTTATTAAATATGCCACAAGAGAATGGAAGCTCAAAGACAAACCCCTTCTTGATACATTTATACAGCACCAACAATAAAATACGGACCTCACTTTTAATTGAGTGTATAATGGCTGGTGTAAGACAGGCACAGAGGGTATTGGGAATGCCCCTTGGAAGCTATGACTCTTCTATTTTTTCTGAAAAGAAAACTTTAAAAACAGCCAAATTTGGCTGAGCAAATTGTGCTTGTACATCAGGCTGCAACCTTGAGTGAATTGCAGGGATTTGCTATAGACTCACTATTGCTGTTTTACACAGACTACAAGCCGAAATGTTCTTCATTTTGAAGATGGATCAGGAATAAAGATTTATGACGCATAAAGATTTGTTCACACCTAGCCTGAGGTCAGTAATTAGTGAAGTTTGCTGCTATCTTATGGGCTGCTGCTGGGCATGGTCAAACTCAACAGTTTCTAATAACAGTAGAAACACTAACATGTGAACCCAATAAGCATGAGAATGTATTACCCTCTTAGCCTTGGAGACAGACCCTCTAGAAGAGTCAGTGGTCAGGATGGGGAGATTTTTTTCCTGCTGCTAGCTGCAATATTCTGTTATGTGTGTAAACAGAAGACTTTGGCCATACATGCAGTTACTTTTAGCATACGCCACAACAGACTAAAAAGGCCACTGCATGGTTTTTCAATATGGTAAGCAGCCACAATATTGAGCTTGGAATTTGCAAATAGCCATGTCGCTGAAATCCCGTCTCTTGGCAAAATTCCCATGGACTTCACAAAAGTCAGGATTTCACCCTGTAAGCTGAGGGCAGCACCTCCCACATTTCTCTGGAGGCAGTTGGAGAATGGGTGGCACAGAAACCTGCCTTCAGGCTTTTGGGTGGAAAACACAGATGGTATTGGAAACCAGCCATGAACTGTACTTGGGTTTTATCCGCTATCACTCACATTCGGAGTCCATACTTCCCCCGCTGAAATCAAAGACTAAAATCTCCTTCACTTCAGTAAGGGCAGAAGCAAGTTCTTAACAAGCATGGGGCCTCCCACAATCCATAGCAAGGATGCTGGCAGTACATAGACCTCGGTGAGGTAGGGGACATAGCTTCTCAAAAGACACGGCAGTCCCAAAAGCTCATCAGTGGCCCAACCACAGGACACACCCAGGAGAAGTTGCAAAGCTGCCAACACAAGTGCTTGAGGAGTCTGTCAGGCATCCAGATGCTTCTGCTGGAAAATTTTCCTGTGCACCAGCTGCCAGAGGCATTGAAGTGCTGTGATCTCCATCCAGCAGAAGGAGCAGGGTAGGATGCAGGGATAAATGACACTCTATCACTCAACAGGCAGGCTAGCTATTTTTTCTTTTCTTTTTACCAAAAAAACCCTCCAAAACAAATGATCAAAAATTGGTGGTTTTATTTTTTTTAAAGTCCAAAAGGATTTTACAAAATTAAAGATTATGGACTTGTTTTTAAACTAAACGTTCAGGCCCATTTCATTTCCCCCAGTACTTGGTTCTTTGAGTTAGTTTATGACTGACAGTGTTTTTAGGTCAGTTCATCCTTAATGCACACATGTCATTTATCTTGCTGTTGTGAAATGTAACAACCAAGTGTGGCTGCTGTTTATGCCAGCACAAATCTACAGGGCCACCACCGCTGCCAGTCTGAAGAATTGTGTCCACAAGTGTTAAAAGTCTGTCCTAATTTGCTAGTATATATATAGCTCCTTATTTAAAGACACACGCATATTTCAACAAAACAAGGAGCTGGGAGGAAACAGATGGGTTTTTTTTATTCTGATTTTTTGGATTTGGCATCTGGATAACAAGCATTTGCCATAGGTTGCATCTTCAGCAGGTATAAATCAGCATCATTCTTTTAATGGGAGCAACGCTGATTCACACAAACACAGGATCTGGGCTAATGTAACAAAAAAAGTGGAGACTAACACAGAGATAAATATTTGTCTGTCATCCTTCCTAGCCAGAGGCACTAAAAAATTACCCGGGAGGTGACTGGAGGATAGCTTGACTCATTTGACACTTTCCAAAATGTGGAACAAATAGATCTTATGCAAAACTACTATCTAGGGTTGCACCAGGTATTGTCTCAGCAACATTTGCATTCAGCCACCAGCGGGACACATGGGACTATGCAGATCAGGCATGCAGGTGTTTGATTTAGTATTGTCAGCCAGCCAGAAAGCCAACAGATGTTTGAGGGTGATCAGTGAGAGGGAGAGAGCAATCCATCCAGAGTCCATTGTTAGACTCCTCTTTTGAGGTGCCACCAGGACAGTGGATCTATAATCTAGAAAATTTCTCAGAGTCATGTTCACAAAATTGCAGTGCTTGATGCTGTCAAGAGGGAGCAGAAACTTTCTGCCTTTCATAGGACCTTGTTTTGTTTAGTGGGCTAAAAATGTGCTTAAATGTCTAGTCCCCTGAAAGATGCTAATTCTGCTAGGAAGTACAGCCAGCCAGCCCAGAGTTCATACTCCAAGGATGATTAAACAATTATGTATGCATTATGTGCACTATTGAGGGACCAGTTCAAAACTGACACTAAAATAGCCATATCCACCTGCTGGTCCTCACTAACTGATATTTCAGAGGTAAATGATCTCAGTCTGATACAAATGTATGTTTGCATTTCAGTATTTGTATAGAACAGAGATGAGTCCAAGATGCAAAATTCAAATGCGAATTTTTCCAAGTTAGCATGATTTCCAGTCAGGGGTGGAGATACAGAGAAAGGGGGCAGCTGTACCATTTGTGATCTGGCTGTGGATGGAGGCTTCGTTATGCTTCAGCCCATCTCTAGCACAGTTTTGTGAGCTAAAGCTTAGTTTTTACTCAGGCAAAACCCAGGGAATATTGCCTTCAAGGAATAATGACTTCTGACTGAGAATCAGGCACTGAGGCATATTGAAACATGGAGTCTTTGCTAATTTTACCCTTGTGAGCACTTTAAAAAAAACCCTTCAAAGAAAGCTGTGAAAAGTGCTGCAGGGTCACATTTACATAGGTCTTGGGGGATTTAATGGAAATACTTACAAAAGTGCCTAAGTGAATTAGGTAGCTAACCCCCTTGGGTGCTAGGCATTTGTCTGCATTTTTGGTCCCTAAATAGCTCTGGCTCCAAGAGACATGGGTAACCAAACCTCAAAGAAACTGAACACAGTTTAGGTGCCTAAGACTTGAAAATGGCATCCCTTAATTAGCAGAGAGGGATTGCAAGCATTTTTGCAAATTCGTCTGTTAAACAGCAGCCACCACTAACCAGTCAGCATTTGCCAGCTATTGCCACACTGTGGTACCCCAATGCCATTGTTAATTCATATTTTAAAATACAGTGAAATGCTGTATTATTCCAGATACCCATTGTGGTGAGCATTAATTTTTTGATGGCGACCGCTGGTTCATGGAAGTGCTGAAAGTCACCCTTCTATAGGTCAACTTGTATAGGCTTTTCCATTACAAGCACCTATTGTAAGGGTGTTAAAAACAAGTGTTAAATCGCTGCCATGGTCTAAAAATACCTAGGGCAAGTTCCTTTTACAAATTCATGGCAGGGAAAAAGCCTGTTTTTTTCCTTTTGCAGGACTGGGGGAAAAAAGTAGAATTTTCAAAGTCATTTTCCATTTCCCTAATTCTAGTCTTTAAACAGAAAGCTGGCAGGCCAGTGACCCATAACATGGGCTCTAGGTAGCTCAGAGGAAATATTTCAAAGGTAGAGACAGGCTTTTCTTTGGGTTATTTTTGCAAACGGGATTATTTCCTTTGGAATTCTCAACACCGAGCATACAACAGCCTGTAACACTTACAGCAACCTCCCAGCTATGCTACCCTGCCTACCACACTGAAATATACTACATTTTCAGGTGCCAAATTGACAAATATATGCTCCCATAGGCTGTTTTTTGGATCAGTTATCCATGATATGAAGGATTTTTTTTTAATATCCCACAATGACTTTTTGGTGCCTTGCAGGGATTATGAAACATATGGGAACAAAACGCAGACTTTTTTTTGTTTTAAAGTACCTACCTTCAGATAAACTCGAAAAATTATAATGGCACCAACTGGGTAAAAGGCACATATTATTGAAAATAGTAGGTGAGCCAACATATACAATCTATTGGCCAAAAGAATTTTTACAGTCCACAAAGTAAATGTTATGCATGCTAAATTATGGGCTGTATAAATCCCAAATGTGCATTGAACTAATTAAACAACATATTGCATATAATGTCTATATATATGTTTAGTCAGGGGCATATGGCTATTATACTAAGGGAAATACACATGTGCACTGTGCAGCACATAAATGTACAGGGCATTGTGGTTATTTAGATATGTATTTGAAATCTCAAGAGTAAAGCATGAAAATAAATAGGAACAAATAACTTGTGGAGTTAACATCTTGGAAAAAATGCATCCTTTTTAAGATGAATCATGTTATTCCTCAATGTCCTAATAAAAATACCCAATATAGGCATCTTAAATTATCTAATAAACTGCTAAAACTTCATATGGAAAAAAGGAAAACTTTTCAGAGTGAAAGAACTTCATGCCTTTGAGAGAGTGGAATTATTTGGGTACATGGAGAGCATAATAAAGCCTCTGTGCTGGTAGAATTGGGACAACTGGCACATACCTAAACCCAAGGTGGAGGAAATGCTTGCTGCCCAGTTTGGTCATTGCTTTCCTGGCTGAGTCATCTAAGTTTCTAGATCCTTCATCATTCACTGCGACTGAGAGGATCATGCCATTAGCAACTTCGCTCAAATACTGGACAAGACGTGCACTTTCCCCTTTCACTTTGTAGGTGTCAAACCTGAAGAAAAAAAAGAAGCATTTACAAGTTAGATGAGCACCTTGCCGGGGTCATCTGACCCCGGTGCTCTTTCCTGCCAAGGCAGGGGGTCGGACTAGATGATCTACCTAGGTCCCTTCCGACTCTAGCTACTATGATACTATGATACTATGATACAACAACGAGCATCACAGCTTTCCATACATTTTGTCTACATATGAAAATAAATATTATAAAAGTCATACACATGTCTGTATCACTACAGATCCAATGATATATGAGCCCACGACAAAAATGCTGGTATTCAGTAAATAGTACATTGAGTTGGACAGAAGGATTTCAGTGATTTGTTTAGAAGTTTACACTATGGTTTTGTATCAGATTGAATGAGATGATTGCCTCACTTTATATTAGGCAATAGAAAAACTATTAAAATAACCACTTTGCTGGAAAAATGTCACTTTAAACCACACAACAATACTAGCTACCTAGCTAGATTAGGTGGATTGATAAATGATATTCATACTGGGACTGTGTGAACCTTTGGGTGCTGATTTGATTCAGAGAAGATTCAGTGGCTGAATCTCTGAATCTGAATTGAATCAGGAGACCAATAAAAAGGTCCAAATTGATTTGAAACTCTCTGAATCTATTTGGAAAAGATTCGGAGAGCTTTGGAGATTCAGGCAGTCTCACCTGCTGCCGCAGGGAGCTGGAACCAGACTCCACGCTGGTAAGTAGGGGGTGGGGGAAGGGGGCCTGGAAGAGGGGGGAGAAGACCATGGGGGGACCCATGCCAGGCCCCATCCCTGCCTGCTCCCGCAGCCCCACTGAACACTCCCCAACCCCCGTCCACTCTCACAGCCTCCCCCATGGCTGCCCTGCCTGCCACAGCTCCCGGCTCTTTAAAAAAAAAAAAAGCCCCGCTCTCACCAGCTGCTGCAGGGGCCATTGGGGCCTCTGGGGGCTAGTGGCATAGGCCCCCACACAGCATGGAACAATGGGGATTGCCCTCGCACCTGGCAGCAGCCGGCAAGTGTGGGGCTTTTTTTTAAGGGCTGGGACACTAGGGCCAGGTGGGGCAGCCATGGGGGGACTGGGAGAGTGTGCGGGGGTCAGGGGCTTGTGGCAGAGCCCCCCATGCAGCGTGGGGCAGTGGGGATTCTCCCCCCACATCCCCTGCCTGCTGCCTGGCAGCAGCTGGTGAATGGGGTCTTTCCTTTTTTTGTTTGAGCCGGGATGCTGGGGGTGGGTGGGGGATGGGGGCTCATGACAGAGCCCCCCACACAGTGCTGGGCAATAGTGGGAAGTGGGGATTGCCGGCCCCCCTACCCCCACCCCTACCACCTGGCAGCAGTCAGTGAGTGCCAGGCTTTTTTTTTTAAGAGCCAGGAGGCTGGGGCCAGGCAGGGCAGCCATTGATGGGGCTGGGAAAGTGGGCAGGGGATGGGGGCTGTCTGATTCGAAGATTTGGCCAATTCATCAGTGGCTGAATTGCCGAATCTATTCAAGACAGTGATTCAAAATCACCAAATTGAATCACTCTCCCCCTAATCAGCCAAATCTGAATCCAAAATGAATACGAGCCACTTCACAGAGGCCTAATCTGTACTGATAATACACTTAAAAAATTGAGGACCTTTAGTACTAATGAAAAAGTGTGCTACTCCTGAATGAATTCATTACTGTGCAGTCATTATAATTAGATAGAAATGCTGTGTTGGACTTTGAAAAAAATTGGCTTTCAGGAGAAAAAAGAATCTGCATAGACTGGCTCTTCACTAAATATAGGCTTCAGCTATATAAAATTGCCAATTGTCTTAATTAATGTTAATATATTTTCTTAGAAAAGGGCTGCAATTTTACTGAAGTTAAAGAAGGAAAATGTATCGCTTGCTCCTGATATGACAGCAGTGCTAGTGAAGCTGGGATTCTCCAGCAGCTCTTTGTAAGGAATGTTTAACTTGTCAAGGCAAAGCTTTTCGAGGGAGTTCTGCAGCACCTTGTTAGGATGCCACTTTTTATTTCTAAGGTCATGAGGCAGGATGATTCCTTTTGTTCTTCTGTAGTGTTTAGAAAAACAGGGTCCTAATTTCTGACCTGGGGTTCTACTAATATGAAGCTAATTAACACAAATAAGATACTGTGCAATAGATCTAGGAATTGCTGATGATCTGTCAGAAAGGAAGGTCTCCAGTGGAAGTTCCCATCTGATAAGTTCAAAGAATCTGTGACGTATCCCTTTTTGATTCACAGTCAAGAGGACCTAATTCAAGCAAGGTACTGAGCACTGCCAACTCTCATGGACTTTTAAGGGAGCTGAAATAAATTATTGGGATTGGGCTACATACTTATTTTTGGACACTATTGAAATAAAAATGGCTGTTCTGAACCATACGCAGAGGTCTGCATAAACATGACAAGTGGCAATGGCTGTTGCCTGTCTCTGATCTTACTGGGATGCTGTCTACAACACATGACCAGAGTTTCTCAGATACCAACAGTTCTAACTGGACTCACCGATCTGAATGGACAACTTCCCCTGTCTTCGGGTCAATAACGTGGACAATGATGCCTCGATGACCCCAGCTCCTTTCAAAGTAGTATCCACCTTTTTCCATGCCACCAGGGTGAAGGGTCTTGTTTAGGAAAGTCCAGGACAATTTTTTTTCACCATGGATCTCAAAAGTTCCACCTCTGCTGACCCCAATAAACTTTTGCCCAAAGTAAGTGTCAGGCTGGGTGCCATCATCCGCTCTGTAAGGTTAAAAAACAAGGAATTAGAATATTTTAACATCCAGCCAGCAAGACACCTTTCGCTTTTCACCTTGCTTTGATACTGCCCAGAAGAGGAGGAAATATCATGGCTTAATTTTTTTTTTTCAAGAGAGCCTAGGGGATGCAAAATGCTGACACTTTACAGCATTATATGCCAGAAATAGCATTGACAACAGAGCTAGTGAAGATTAGAGACAGTCCAGACTAGTGGACTGGGGTGCAGAGAAACCCTGCCTGCTTGGCTCTGGGTTAGATGACAAAACTGAATTTGAGAACCAGTGATCCAGGCAATGCTCTTGGCTTGTCATCAATTTATTCTCCCTTATTTTTTGTTCTTCCAGATTACCAGCGCCTTTTCACTTTGAAGACTGGCCTACCCACTAGTCATACTAGCACAAGCTTACCTAGCACAGATGTAGTCACACTGGTATGAATATGCTGCCTCAGATAGTTTACCCCAGGTAAGGAAGTGGCCTAAGTGCTGTAGTTGTATTCACATCCACACTAGTGCTTATACTGGTATAGCAGCACTGGTAAACAAGCCTTAGTGTAACAGGAAGTAAATATTAGCTAAGCAGAGATGCTAGAGCACTTTGCAGCTGTTAGGTTCTTTAGCTGACCTATGTTTACCCTTATGGAGGGAAGGAAAAACATTCAGACCAAGGCCACCGGGAGGAAAAAATAAGGGAAATACTGGAACTTTTTCCTTGGGGCTTTACATTTAAAAAAAAAAAAGAGATAATCTATAAAATTCTTTGGTCAAGATTTCTAGGTAGATCAGCTGGCGAAATTGGGGTATGTGGCATAAGCAGAGACACTGATTTCTGCCCCAGAATTGAAGCACAGGGATACTGTGATGGCTGTGGGGTCTGTCCTCCTTTCCTAGCCAGGGATGGAGCTGTGGACAGAGCACACAGGTCAGCATCATAGTTTTAACCCTTTCACAGCTGCTGCCAAATTGGTAGCACCTTTTGGCCGAGCAGCCTCTGTAAAAGGGTTAAAACTGAAACTTTTGTTGGAGCATTACTGGTCAGGATTCAGCCCCCTAGCTCTGTAAAAATCTTTTTCCTCATTTTGCCTTTTCAGCACAAGCTGTGTGTCCCATTTGGGGGGATGCTGTATGAGAGAGAATATGGTATACGGCAGTTTTGTTACATGTGTAATTATCCTAAGGATCATCTTAAAGAAAACTGAAAAGCAGGTCCAAATGTGTGTTACTCTAAAAGTAATTCCATTACCTCAGTAGGCCACTGAGCCCCTTACAAAGCAAAATTTCCTTGAGTGACTGGTCTGTAATGTGAATGAGAATCTAACTGCAATAACTTTGAGCCTTTATATTGTAAAAAGGAATATGGAAGATAAAGGTGCAATGCTATATAGGGTACTGTATAGAATATGAATTGTTTAGGAACATACCGCCCATATAAGATGATGGTCACATTACTTTGGTATGGGCATATCTCACTTCCAATATGCATCTCTCCTTCATTTTCAATCAGTATATGTCGAGTACGCAAAACAATAGGCTCTACGTTGTCCTTAATGACCAGTTTTCCTATGGGGGGCAAAAACGGCACAAAGTTTGTTTAAAAATGTAGCAAGTCACCAGAAACAATAGCTGCAGTGGGTGAAAAGCTTGGCTAAGCTCAGAGAAATGTAAAAAGTGCTCCCCAAAACAGCTGTAGGGCCAACATTGCAATGCTTGCTTGGATTTTACTCAGGCCAGCTCTCAGCCAAATCAATGGAATTTTGCAGAGAAGCACAGGGTGCAAAGTAAATGGAGACTTTGGAGTGAATGGGTGCACCTACACATGCCCCTGTGCCACCATTGTTACTGTGTAGTAACATTTAGTACTTCCATTGTTACTGTGCTATGCTGGCGGCACACAGCTAATACATCGCCGTAGTGAGGCACTACAGCAACGGAGCGCATTGCTATGGTAACATAGCTGTGGCGTCATGGTTCATTGCTATGGTGATGTAGCATCTTGTATAACAGAGAGCAGACACAGATCTATATGGCTGAAAGCTGAAACCCTAGGATTACAATCATTTTCTTATGACCTTACCTATGCAGTGAATTAATAGAAAAGTGTCTATAAAGCAAATTACAGCACCAAAGCTATTAGGCATTTTGATAAACTTTTGCAAAAATTCTCCAGTGAGGACAATAAACAAGTGGGTTGCAACTGCACAGAGCTAATATCATCTCTGTCACCATCCACCCTGGTGCAAACTTCAATCTGGCTTCATCCCATCCTTGATCTTACTCCAAAAGAAGCTGCACCTATGTCAGACATGGCAATTTAAGTAAGCCTAAGGGAGAGTGCTCTTTGCTATCAGGTTGGTAGCTTGATTTACCTCCACTTGTGATGTGGATGGAGTGGACAGTTGCAGACGAAGAGAGAAGGAACTTCTTGCCATTACTGATTTCAACACGATTATCTTCATTGTGTCCAGGGTTCCATGGTTTGAGGTCTGGATCCTGCTCAGGACATACTGCGGCTGATTCTGTTGATACAGATGAAGGGAGAGGACTACTATCCTTGCTTAGCTTAAGAAAGAAAGCTTCCATTTTCAGTAACTGATTTTTTTAGGGAGTCTGCATTCTCTTAAGAGTAGAAGTACCTGAACTCTATTAGATGGGATTTGGGTCATGACAAAAAAGTGAAAAATAAACTTTGAATATATGCTCTCCTATACTCAGGGAACACAAAAAAGTCCCGCTACCCTATGTCATGAATGATAGAGACTCAGAGTTGCAGCTGTATCTAGACAGATGCAGAGAAAAGAGTAGGGTTTTGCCCTTAATGTAACATTTAGCTCTGACTATAAAAAGTTTAGATCTAAAAATTCTCATGGGCTGTTGAAGGTGTCTAATCTAGACAGTAAATTAATTGAAAAGGGTAAAATGAGAACCACCTTGAAATTAACTGATCTGAAAACATACTTGTGCTGTTTGCAAAATTTTGGCTAACTTAAAAAAATCTGAGTTTCTAAAAGGCTTGATTTTGCTGCAAGGTTGGGAAGTGATAGTAGTTGAACTACCCTAAAAAGGGTGATTTGCCTGAAACATCCATTCTGGCTAATACTAAGATGAGCTAGGAATAGTCTGACAGAGAGAGGCTGACTTTATGAGGTCTTTCGGACAAAAAGAGATAAGAGTTCATACTCCTCAGATATGCACATCACTAGTCTCCACACACAAATTTGCTTTCAGATTGCGATGACATATTTGTCTCAACTCTGCTTACATGGCAAATCTGAAGGTAACTCACGTTTTAAATATTTATTTAAGATAAAATATTTCCCTGATATAACTTTACATAGGATGTTAACCTTACATTTACTGTAGTTTAAAGGGGGGGAAAATGTGCATGTGTGAATGCCTGAGAAGTGCCTGTGAATTTTATGCTGGTAAAAACACTTCCTTATTAAAAGGAGACTGAGGTTAACAGGGGACTGAACAACAACGTTTTTGCTATCAGTGGGAGTTGCAACTTGAAAGCCTATCTAGTTCAAGTTTTCCCCCTTCCCCTCCCCAGAGAGTGATCCACAATCTATAATATCAGGACAACAGAGATGGGATGAAGTTCTGACTTTGTGGACCTGAGTGGGATTAGGATATTAATTTTTGTCACAGGTATAAATAAAGCCCAACTGATGGAGAGCACAGCCAGCATGGCTCTATTTTAAGACTGATAGCCATATACTGCATTCTTTGTCGTTGGAAGGATAATTGAAATTCTGCAACATTATAAATGGAATCTGATCATCTGCATTTGGTTTGCTGTTAAATTCCACAACCAACTCCATATCTTAAAAAACAATAGAGTTGGAGCCAGTGCCTTGATGTCTACTGAGACTCATAAGTGCCAACCATCCAAGGTAAACATGTGACATTTCATGTGTGCAACATCTGTCTTGGCTCTTCAGGAAGTCTTTCCATATCAGTTAAGTGATTAAGTCAAAGAAGGCTAATAACCTATAGGGCAGCACCTCACACACTGAAAAATAGCCAGGGCCCAGTCATTTATGCCAGTGGTGAACAAGGCGCACTCCACTGATGTCAGCGTCAATCGTGATTTATACCAGTTGAAGAAATTAGAAAGAGATTCCTGGTGTCTATTGGGAGACATATGGAATCAATAAGAGTAGCCTAAAAATGATTAGTATTTCAGGCAGTAAACTGGACTTACAATGTGAACAGAGGCCTGAAACTAGCATGATCTGGGCATGATCTGGATGGACCACAAATGAAAAATGGGGAAACTAACATTGAATTCAAATGTAAAGCTTCCGTTTTTGGACCAATCTCAATTGCACTCATTAAAGGGTGCTCACTATTTCTTTTAGCAGTGTCCATGATATGGTAGCTGCTTTCCAAAGATTCAGGAAGAGTTGGCCCCTGCCCTGAGGAATTCATGGTATACAGGTAGACCAACAAGTAAACAGTGTGGGGGAAGGGAACAACAAAGGGAATTTACTCTTACAATTTGGATTTGAGTTAATAAAAGCCAGGAATGTTCAGAATTAAAAGCTCCTTCTATGGACAGGTCACAGCAGAAGCAATGGAGACACTCTCTACAATCTGATCTTATTCTGCATTCCCCAGTCTGACATCTACTGCGAAACATAAAGCACTGACACTGATAACACCGAAGAGTTAAATCTCTCTCTTGTGCTCATATATGACCACAGATGACATTTTAATCTTAATGATGCATCTCTGTATTTTTGCACTCAGATACCAGTCCTCACCCAGGGTAGGGACTAGTTTGGAGTTTCATATCTTGACCCAAAAAGTCCTGACCACAGCAATGAAAGTTTACCTCATGCTGTTGCATATGTGCAGCCTTTGAGGTTAAATATCTGCTGTCTTTGCACTTTATAGAATATAAGGAAACCACTGTGAGGAGAGGTGCACCTTATATGAAATATGTAGAGTGTGACAATAATACACAAAAAGCTTTTCCTTTTATCACCGTGAACAACAGACAGAAAGGTACAGATGCAGCCTATTGGGCCACATGGGTTTTTGGCCTTAATGTAATTGCTTGGATAATGCTAAAATTCTCATAAGACATATCTTAGAACCAGAACTACTGAGCTATTTTAGAACATGGTTTTTTTGTGCATTCTAGGAACTCCTTAGCACTTTCCTTTTTTGCCCTTAATGAAGCTGCTCTGGACTAGGCTAGCAGGGAAATTAGGAAAATGAATCATCTCATGAGCACTCTCACACTGCTCCTGGTCCTTGCTGTAAAAGCTCCCTGAAGAAACATTAGATTAATGAATAAAAAGGCACTTGACCTACACCTGCACTATCTGTATTTACAAGCGATATTATATCCCTCCATTTCCCTCCTGCTCTCTGGAAATCTTACCTATAGGCAGAGAAGAGACGACAAGCAGAAAAGAACTAAAGCTGATGGCTGGGTGCATCCTGGGAACTGATGCTGTTTTTCACTGCTTTTAGATGTGTGGCCACCTATAAATAAAAAAATGCCAAGACAAGATTAGACGTGCTTTCTTAAATGAGGTATTTTTCAAGCACAAACTATGTTACCCCAGGAAAAGATTATATTCATTTTGTGACTAAGCATGTTTTCGTTCGTTTTATGACTAATCCTGCTTTCAAAAATCTTCTGAAGCTCTTGGAGTAGGAGGAGATACCCTTTCCCCTTGTTTATGATTTGTATAAACAACCAGGAATGCAAATATATACACAGAAGGGAATCACCACATGTAATAGGAAGCTTCTTCGGCATGCAGTATAAACACATACAGTGACAAGACACTCAATGTGTACATATTGTTGCATGTCAGATAGTAAGTGACAATAGCACTATGGACCAAGTTTTCAGAGTGGCCACAGTGTGAACTCTCTAAATTGCAGCTTCACAAAGCACCCCGTAAGCCGCACATGCACTTTGGACAATGGTGTCCCAGCAGTGCCATAGCAAGGAGGGGTGAGCGGAGCAATCATCCCAGGCGCCAAAGTGAAGGGGCTCCAACTGGCACGGCCCAGCCGAGGCAGGGCGTGGGACAGAGCCGTGACCAGCTTGTTTGCGGGGGGTGCGGGGACAGGGAAAGACAGCTCCCATTGCTGCGCACACTCCTAAGCAAACATGGTGGGGGGGCATGTGTCCCCAATCCATGCGTGGGATGAAGGTGGGCTGTTGCTGTGGGCCTTGCCCCAGGCGCCAAACCTTGTGGCTACGTCTCTGTGTCCCAGGCATCCCAAAATTCTAGTTTGTGCTTACCCTTGCATTTTTGACTGAGCAACTGCTGAGATTTTTGGTACAAGAAAACTGTCCTTTCAGACAACAAGGTCTAGCACCAGGCTGTACAGTTATGGAAGCAAGCCTAAATGCTGGTTTGGAAGATGTGTCCCTCCTCTCTGCTCCTGGGAAAGGTCCGGTTTCAATGGCATGAAACTCAGACTTTAGTGTAGGATTGGAGCACAGTCCTTAGTTCAATCCACTCTGGCTAGCATTGCTATAATGATAACCTGTATTCTAAAAAGACTGATTATGTAATGCTGCCTCATGCTGGCAACAACTTTCTGACATGAATATTCACGTTGAGGTCAAGGGAACTACTTGCATAAATATTCACAGATATTTATTTGCAAAGCAATATATATATATATATATAAATATATATGCAAAAAAAGTTATGCTCATCATCTGATACAGTCTAAGGAGCCTTTACATTTAAACTGTGAACATCTGTATTTGAGGACATTTGAAAAAAAATGTATGTTATGTGACATATCCTGGTTATAATATAAATGCAGAGTCGCATTTGATTAGATAAGTTCTTAGTTTCATTATTGGTGGTGTTCTCTTTATGCTGACTAATATAAATTTATTTTCTATCTACATATATTTCTGTTTAAAGCCAGCAGCAGTTGCACAGTCACTTCAAATACTTTTATAACATTGTTAAAATTCAAAGACCATTACGCCAAAATGAAATAAACCTCCCTATGCAGACCCAAGGCACCCATTCATATTACAAAGTAACAGTGTATAAAACTTTTGTTTATAAATCCACACCCTTTTGAGTTGTATAAGGGAAAGCAAGAAAAGACAACTCTGGGGAGCCCTCATTTCTTAAAATAAGAAAACATCAATTATTTTTCTTGTTACCTTGTAACTTTTTTTAAAAGATAAACAATAAGCTAGGATTTTGTCCAGAGCAAATTTTATAGAGGAAATATGGACAGGATATATCTGTACTGTGCATGTACATGATACAGATCTACCCATAAATATACACCTTAGCCTTATTATCACGTAAATTCAGTACTTCGTATTAAAAACATTAAAATTAGATTTGTCCAGAAGCAACTCACTGGGAAATAAGCTCATTTCCACCATGATGATGCATAGTAACACTAGTGTTGCTGATTTCAATCTTATTTTCAGTGCTGACAGCTTTCTTTCTGTATGTGACACTACAGACAACCTACCAAGGAATAGTCTAGGTGATATTCTAGGTGTTGAAATGATGCTGCAGAAGAATACATTAAGTAACCATAGATCTTTGAATGATGTATGTTTTAGGTGAATAGTAATAGAGTCATAGGAATGTGATCAGAGCAAATCCATATGTGAGCATGGACCATTCATGGATTTACACTGGTATAATTGATATTGTTTTTATACCAATATCAATTACACTGTGATTCTGAATGGAAAGAAATGCCAGTGACAGTGGCAAAAGAATAGGTAAGTGTCTGCATACCTTGAGCAAGGATTAACCTGGAATAAGCTGCTGAGAGATGACATTGGATTTTTTTTTTTTACACTGATATTAGTTTACTAGTTTGTTTTTGTTTTTTTAAGAGGTGTAAATGTTCTTTGTCCAGACCCTGTACCTGTTGTTTTATTGAGGTATCAATAGTGAATGTTTGATACACCAGGAATGACAGATTGTTATTGCGTGGTACCAGGAGAACAGCAGTCTCTATTAAAATATCACCATCTGCCAACAGTTACTGCATACTGTGTTTTGAAACATAGTTATTTCCTTTTCTAAGTAGACGCAAAAACTACCTTATCAGTACCAGCACTGTGCAGGAATTGTAGGTAAAAACAGACTTTATAATGATGACACCATTGCACATCAGCTTTTTTTGAAAGCACAGGCTTTCCAAAAACTTGCTATCAGTCAGAATTTCCTTTATAATGTAAATTCACAGAAGTAAATAGTAAATTCACAGAAGTTAAAGGAAAAAAGTACATTTGACAATGGTAACATGCATTTTTATCTCATTATTTGGCAGAACTTTTCTTTTCAAGATCGAATAAAAGTTGCCAGATCCTGCTTAAGCAAGGGGTAGAAGTTACTTACCGTTAGACTGTGCAAGAACTATAGCCCATGGTGTATGGTCAGGGTGAATTTTCCCCTAAATGCATCTTTCTGTGGATAGTGATTAGGTCTGTGTGAAGCGGCTAGTATTCATTTCAGATTTTGTTGATTCAGGAGACAGTGATTCAATTCAGTGATTTGAATCACTGTCCTGAATCGATTCAGATGAATTTGATTAGAAGATTCGGCTGCTGCCGAATCAACTGAATCTGAATCACGCAGGCCCCAATCCCAGCCCGCTCTCCCAGCCCCACCTGCCCTAGCTCCTAGCTTTTTGGAAAAAAAAGAGAAAAAAGCCCCCGCTGCCACCCACTGCTCCATGCCATGTGGCTGTCCTGCCCACCCAGCTCCTGGACCTTTAAAAAACCCAAAAAACCCTGGGCTTACCAGTTGCTGCCCAGTGGGAGGCAAACCTTGCTGCTCCCAATACCCCGTGCTGCATGGGGGACTCTGCATGAGCCCCCAGAAGCCCCGAGGCAGCTGCAGGAGCCGGTGAGTCTGGGGGGGGGCTTTGGGGGGGTGGTTCTTAAAGGGCTGGGAGCTGGGGTGGGCAGAGCAGCCATAGGGGTGGGACTGGGGGAGCAGCCAGGGGATGGGGCCTGGCAGGGGTCCCCCCATGGTCTCCTCCCCCTCCTCTAGCCCCACAACTCCCCTGCCCCCAGCTTACTGGCACAAAGTCTGCATCCAGCTCCATCAAGCAGCAAGCAGGAACTGCCTGAATCTCTGAAGCTCTCTGAATCTTTCCGAATCAATTTGGAGAGTTTTGAATCGATTCAGACCTTTTAACCGGTCCCCCGATTCGATTCAGATTCAGAGATTCGGCCATCTCCTCCAAATCAAATCAGCACCCAGAGGTTTGCACAGCCCTAGTGGAGATCAAAACTCCATGAAGAATACAACATTGAAAATGGAAATCATTCAGGAAGGTGACAGTTTTGTGGTGTTCACAATCATTTTTTGTCATATTTCAACTGCTATGGTTAAAACAAACTCTTTCCTATTCTTCAGCTGAATGAGATAGTTAATTCAGTTCTCAGTAGGCAACAATTCACTCTGCAAAAACTATCATTTAACTGGCAGCCTTACTGGAGAGGCCAAATGCTCTAACTATTAACATTGACCCCCAAGGGTGCCTGTAGACATGCAGGGACACTGCTCTGACACACTGTAATTACAGCACATTGGAGCAGTCTCAACTAATTGAGCCTGCTGGAGTGTGGTAATTAGTGCACTCCAGCAGCCTCCGTGTCTCATGTATCCGCATCCCTGCCCTTCAAAATGATGGCGGGAGCATTTTGACTAAAGCGTGTCAAATGAGCTTTAGTCAAAGCACCCCTGCTGCCACTTCTAAGTGTGGGGACGCTGATACATGAGATACTGCGGGTCCTTTAATTAGAGCATTCTAATTAAAGCACCTCCCACTCCCCCATCCCCGGAGCAAGTGTAAAGACACTTCTACAGACTAGGCCTGTTATCCTGGCAGAATAGCAGGAGGAAAAGACTGTTCTGGGGCTTCTGTCTCCAAGGGTCTTCATTCAACACCTTTCACAAGTGCTGGATCTCAACGCTAAACATTTTTGTCTTTCTTTAAATAAAAGGGGAAATTTACTTTCCATTAATGTTGCCTGCTAGCGAGAATTTAGGAATGGTGCCTGCTGCCAGCTGGTCATTTTTGTTAGCTTAGACCATAGTCATTTGGGAATAAAACAAGTACTCTAAATCTTAGTTGAATTCTCTACTGGGTGAGAAAAAACTTTTTCATTTAGCCATTTTGAGCTGCTTGGTAACCGTAAGTAGGATTCATATCCCTGAATCTGGCAAGATGCACTTTTGAAAATGATTCCCAGCTGTTGGATCCTTCTGAAGAGTGAATATGAGCAGACAGTGCTAAAAGTAGATACAGGAAGCCATTAGTCAGTGCTCAGCTGGCTGCTACTGCAGGTGTCAATAGTCATAATGTATTAGAAAGCATACTATATAAAAAAGGAGTCCTGATCTCTTCAGTTTCTTGAAGAATAATGCTAAGATAGGCATAGAACAGATGGCACCAGGGGAGGGGGGGAATATAAACAAACATTTAGAGAAAGCTTTGAGATTTAAGAAGTTTCCCAATGAAATCATGAGCGTGGACCCCTTTAAAAGTCCCTTTGTCAGCAGAGTGGAGCTGGAATGGCTTTTCTCCTCACAGGTTCACCTCGAGGCTGTGGATGTAATAGGAAGGATGGATGAGGTCTGCAAAAACACTGCCAGGCATTTCAAGTTACAAAATGTCTCTGGTGCTATGAATTGGCCAACAGTGTAGCAAGCGACATACTCCTTTGAAAGAGAAGCTCATGCTCTCAATGCTATGTGAAAAGTGGAAAATGGGATGCAATATCATCTATTTAAACAATGCAGCTGCCTTTCCAGGCTGTCCTCCCAACATATAGGGACTAGAAACTCTGGATGGGGATTGAGGCAATCAGGTTTCAATTCCTGACTCCACAACATATTTTCTGCACAACCCAAGGGAAGACCTTCAGGCTGAAATCCACAAAGGCATTTATTGCAATGGGAGTAAGAGACTCATCTTTATGGATTTGAACCTTAGGCTGTCTATGCTTTAGATCCCCAACTGCAGAATGGGGACAATGACACCAGTTGGTCTTACAGGATGCGGGGGGAGGGGGGGGAGGGGGAAGAAGATGGGAGAACAATTGAAAGTAGACAATGCTAAAAGTAGACACAGGGAGTACATTCATGATTATGAGATGCTCATAAGGTGCTATGGACACGGAAGTACCAAAGTGGAAATAAATCTGTTCCATTGTCAACATGCCATAGCCAAGATTTTTAAAAGTAATTGGTACCTGATGTTTTTGGAGAGTTATCAGATGCACCTTCAAGGATAGGATCTCAGCACTCTGAAAATGAAGCTCCCTTAAGGTGTTTCAAGGTGCCCCCATTTTGATTGTCCAACTGGAGTCATAATTTATGAAAGTCTTGGCCTGTGAGGCTGAGTCTATTCATAATGATGTCAGGGAAGAAGCTTTATAAGCTAGAAAGGAAAGTCTTCTTACTATTCTTCTTTTCTAGACCTGTGAGGAAGTGTGCTAGGGCTGATCAGGAAACAGCTTTTTATTAGATGAATGGGATATTTGATTAGTATTTCTACTTTCCTTTTACTCCCATCACGCGGATGGTGATAGTTCACATTTTCAGTACAGAGAGTATATTTGTCTCTTTCTTTAACAGGTCACATAACATATTAGTCCAACCTGGGAAAACTGACTTTACTGGAGGATGGGATTCACCTCCAAGGAGGATTATTCTGCGCTGGTCCGGTCCTGCAGGGAGCAAACCAGGAAAGCCAAGGCTGCAACTGAACTCCAACTAGCTTCAAGCATCAAGGACAACAAAAAGTCCTTTTTCAGATATGTGGGGAGCTGGAGGAAAAGCAAGGGCAACATTGGACCCCTGCTAAACCAGATGGGGCAACTGACAACTGATGCCCAGGAAAAAGCCAACCTATTAAATAGGTACTGTGCATCAGTCTTTCATCAGTCCCATGGGACGCCCATGCATGCTATGGGACAGGGAGATCCAGGTGATGGGGATCCCCTGCCCTCCATAAATGCTGACCTCGTGAAGGAACACCTTGAGAAGCTGGATACCTTCAAGTCAGCCGGCCCTGACGATCTGCACCCCAGGGTACTCAAGGAGCTGGCGAGCATCATAGCCTAGCCCCTGGGCCAGATCTTTGAAAACTCCTGGCACTCTGGTGTAGTGCCCAAAGACTGGAAGAAGGCCAATGTGGTGCCGATCTTCAAGAAAGGGAGGAGAGTGGATCCGGCTAACTACAGGCCCATTAGCCTGACTTCTATCCTGGGGAAGATCTTAGAAAAGTTTATTAAGGAGTCCATCCTTGAGGGACTGGCCCAGGCTAACATCCTAAGGGATAGCCAGCACGGGTTTGTTGCGGGTAGGTCTTGTTTGACCAATCTCATTTCCTTCTATGACCAGGTGACCTATCACCTGGACGAGGGAGAAGAGATTGATGTCATATATCTTGACTTCAAAAAAGCTTTTGATCTGGTATCCCATGATCACCTCTTGGCCAAACTGCCCAGTTGTGGCCTTGGCTCCACCACGATCCGCTGGCTGGGAAACTGGCTCCGTGGTCAGACCCAGAGGGTTGTAATCGATGGCAGTCACTCACCGTGGTGCCCTGTGACCAGTGGGGTCCCTCAAGGCTCTGTCCTGGGACCCATCCTGTTCAACATCTTCATTAATGATGTGGACATTGGAGTCAGGAGTGGACTGGCCAAGTTCGCCGATGACACCAAACTTTGGGGCAAAGCATCCACACCAGAAGATAGGCGGATGATCCAGGCTGACCTGGACAAGCTCAGCAAATGGGCAGATGAGAACCTGATGGCGTTTAACACCGAAAAATGCAAGGTTCTCCACCTTGGGAGGAAAAACCTGCAGCTTCCTTATAGGCTCGGCAGTGCTATGTTAGATAGCACTACAGAAGAAAGAGACTTGGGGGTCATCATTGATTACAAGATGAACATGAGCCTGCAATGCGATGCTGCGGCTAATAAAGCGACCAAAATGCTGGCGTGCATCCATAGATGCTTCTCGAGCAAATCCCGGGACGTTATTCTCCCCTTGTACTCGGCCTTGGTGCGGCCGCAGCTGGAGTACTGCATCCAGTTTTGGGCTCCACAATTCAAAAAGGATGTGGAGAAGCTTGAGAGAGTCCAGAGGAGAGCCATGCGCATGATCAGAGGTCAGGAAAACAGATCTTACGATGACAGGCTGAGAGCCATGGGACTCTTTAGCCTGGAAAAGCGCAGGCTCAGGGGTGATCTGATGGCCACCTATAAGTTTATCAGGGGTGACCACCAGGATCTGGGGGAACGTCTGTTCACCAGAGCGCCCCAAGGGATGACGAGGTCGAACGGTCACAAATTCCTGCAAGACCGTTTCAGGCTGGACATAAGGAAGAATTTCTTTACTGTCCGAGCCCCCAAGGTCTGGAACAGTCTGCCAGCAGAGGTGGTTCAAGCACCTACATTGAACACCTTCCAGAGTAAATTGGATGCTTATCTTGCTGGGATCCTATGACCCCAGCTGACTTCCTGCCCTTTGGGCGGGGGGCTGGACTCGATGATCTCCCGAGGTCCCTTCCAGCCCTGATGTCTATGAAATCTATGAAATCTATGACTTGAGGGCCAATGTTTGCTCTCTTAACCAAGAAAGTTTCAACCTTTTGATATATTGACATTACTGGGCTAAGGAGTGCCACCACTCACTAACATCCAAGCAAAGTTTTGGAGTTTTTTGAAGCCTTCATCCAGGTTTACAAACAAGCAAGCATCTAGGGATTTCTAATGCAAATGCCTTCACAACCTGAACTCAAAGGACATAGAACATCATTATTAAATCACAAATGTTCCTGTGCAGGAGTTTGAGATTATATTTTCCACTTAGCAGTGAGCCAGATTTTTGTGGGTGGGCAAAGAAAGAGGAAGAGGTGGAAGTAAAATCATATTTTCTGCAACTTCTTTCAACCATTTCACTCCTACAAACAGATCCAGTAAGTAGGGGCTAGGTGAAATGCACTTGGTGAAAAGAAAATTCAATGCAAAAGGGAATGACAGGGGTTAAATTTGGGGCTAACTCAGTCACTAGTTTGAGAGGAAAAGATGGAATTTGTTTATACTTTTCCTTTAAAAATGACATTTTTTGTTTGACAGTTGACCAATTTTTTATACAGGTTAAATAACTCAAAAGCATTCCTTTTGTGGTCAGCCTCCCTCTGCTCCCACCTTGCTTTGGCTATAAGAGTTGAAGGAGCTCACACTGCTGAATCTGACCTATGGCCATGGAATCATTGTGAGTAAAAATTTTAAGACACCCAAGTAATTTCGGAGCCTAGATTCCATTTTCAAAATTCCTTGGATACTAAGGAGACTTCGCATCACTGGAAATCAGTGAAATTAGGTTCCAAAATCATTAGGTGCTTCTGAAAATGTAACCATTTGTCAATAAAGAAGGAACAGGTTACCCAGGCACATGCACATTTATTGGGAAAGCGCCTGTTTCAGATGAGCAACTATAGATGCCACACAATGGATATTTTGCATTGGATACCAAAATGTGTGGACAGTTTGCTAACCTCCTGGGTCTGTGCAAGGATAACTAAGTTGTCTGGTCAATCACATTTCCAAAAGGGCTTAAGTGACCTTTTCCCACACATCTTTTGGTGCATACAGAGATGCAACCTTAGAAGCAGCTGTGAAAAAATGTATCTCTGGCATCCTGAGAGTCTAGGTAGAAAACAGCAGCCTTTGTTAAATGTTCCTGATCTTCAGGTTTATTTTACCCTTCAGCATGGGAAAGCACTTTCAGTGGCCAAATAGGTTAGCAGTACCAATTACTACACTCTCCTCCTCTGAATGCTTCTTTGAACAGGACGCAAATATTTTTCTTTTTGCACTTGTAGTCCTCTCCTGTTTGTGTCTGGCTGACCACAGCTCCTTGCCTTCCTCTCCAGGACACTTGCCACTAGTCTAATTTTTGGGAAGGAGAGATATTTTTCAGGAGGTTGGATACATTCCTTGCCTGCCTCCTGCTTCTCCTTTACCAATTGTTTAGTCTCACACTGGGGTTAAAGCTCTGTGATGTTTTATTGGGATTCAGGGTCTGGACCTGTCAGATATGATCAAATAAAGCCCCAGGAAAATAAAGATCATGCACTGTAAGTATTTCATTTCAATGTTAGACTTAAGCTCACAGCCAAACAGATCTTGCTTTTCTTTCCCTGAATGACCCCAGAAAACATAACAGTTATAACAGGAGTTCAGAGGACTTTAAAGTGCTACTTGAAAGGTCTCAGTTTCAGCCCTGTCTAGGTTTTATATGATACTCAGCACACAGAGTTTGAACCTCTTCCATTTAGACCCATGGTGGACGGTCAAGCCCGACGAGTTCATCACAATAACTCTCTAGAATGTTATCTTTCTAAGACAGCAGCAGAGACTTCCTCAGAGTTTCTATTAAGTCAAAAAATAAGCTTTCCTACCTCCCGTTCTGGGGATGAATCCACTCTCTCCACCTCTGATTTCCTACTGCATAGTCTCAAGAGATCAGCTGATGTAAAGCACTTTGAATCAGCTAAGCTTCATAGCACAAGGGTTTAGTCCCACCTTAGTGGCATGATATCAGCTGGATGGTGAGAATGGATGCCAGAGGGACTTACTCCACCAGGGAGCACATGTCCAGCCAACAAAACACTGGCAGCAACCTCTTTGACTGTTTCAGTTCCCAAGACTTCAAAGCAGATCAAATATTAGTAATGAGGCCCTCACCTACCTGGCCAGGTAACCTGTGCATAGATGTCAAGAATTCAAAGGTAAGTGGAGTAGGACATGAATTTTCCCTGTGAAATAAGGTTTAGTGTTAAGATGCAAGATTCCATTAAACAATATATACCGAGAGGGAAGAATTAACTCACTTCCAATAAAAAAACCTCCTATAACATTTACCTGTTTACCAAATAAATCAGTGATGTTACGCAGCTTTATCTCTAGACCTGAGTTTATAGATATGCTGATATACACGTTGTAGAGATAGCAATATGCTATAAATACATTCATGGAAATGTATAAAGCATAAGCATGACATCAATATTATAACTTCTTATTTCTTTCTGAAATGGCGGCGTCCACCCTCTAAGTTTAACATCCCTTTCCCCATTTGGTCTCAGTCAAACAAGATGCTGAGGTAAGGAGTAGTCCTGTCCAAATAATGGAAGTGTTTGAAGGCCCATGTCCTGGCCTACGCTTTCATTCTGAACTGCTCTTTCTTCCCAGCCAGTTTCCCTCACCCTTCTTGGAAGCTGAAATTGTCACTGTTGCCCTGAAGGTAGGAAGATTATTTATGATTCAAAGAGGCTCAGAAACAGGCCATATTACTTGCCAATTGTTGTTATTCAATCCAGGCATCTTCTGGACCAACAGGACAGGAATTTAGAGACCACAGGAATAGATATAATATAAACAGACAAACAGCTGCAGCACAAAGAAGATAGAGATTATTGTTTGCAGTGGTCATTGATAGCAACAGATTTGCAGATGCAGCAGATTGCATTTCCCCCAGGAAAGCTCTTACTGCTCCTACTCAGCGCACTCACGCTGCTCTATAATCCTGAGCAAAATGCAGATTACCAGGCACTTCATTCTGCATCACGTGCATGGTTCATCATGCAGAAGTCATCCTTACATCCCTAGAAAACCTCTTCACTATACCCATCAATGATTCATTTGGTGGTTACTACAAAAATGAAAAGCATATTTGTTGAATGCATCTAGCCATGCAGCTATTCTAAATGGAGAATCACATTCATTGTAAAGACATTTCTTCAACAGTCAAAACCTTTAATTTGTAATTTTTAAAGAAATGCTCTTTCTGGTTTCTTTTATAAACTTTTCACGGGAATCTGGTGCTGGTAAACATGCTGTATTGACAGCAAGGGAGACCTACACACTCTCCCTCCATGGATCAGGTACAGCATGAATAGCAGCAGTACAAGCTTCCCTACAACTAAACTGCCAATAATTTTAAATTAGAGGCATGTCCTCTAGGGATGAGAAAATCTTCCAAACGATGACATAAACCATTCAATTCTTGGCTTCTCAGCCAGAACTGCTAACAAAGCTATCAACTAATCCTAGCTGTGATGCTGGTGTTCATTCTACAAACAGAAACCTTGTTGAGGAAAGAGTCATTTTATAAACAAAGAAAAAGACATAAAAAGTGATTCCTGATTTTTTTTCTTTTATGGCAAAGTTATCATAATAATCTAGAGTTAGCTTTCCACGCACTTTGCTGTACAACGAAATAGGAAAGAGAATTATTGACGTTTCAAACCATAAGAACCATGTTTGTCTTTTGTCTTCCTGCATGTCTAAGCAAGTCTAAGATAATTTAACAGTAAACAAGTTAGTTCTCTAAAGCTAATAATAATAAATAGGAACATAATTATTATTTTATTTGTTTTTGCTGGAGGTTTACTTGAATCAACAGCTGGTGCAGGAGTCTTTGGGTGAGACGTGGACCCAATGATGTCAAAAGGAGTTTTGACACGGATGTCACAATTGCACCCGTTATTTTACCATTTCTCCCCAACTCCAAAACTGCTACCCATCTCTTACTGCACCTCCACACTTGCTGTGAGGCCAATCACTGTGATCAGTGAGGACACTGGATATAGAATAGTTAATAAAATGTCTTATTAGAGCTTGCAGGATTTAAAAGGAAAAAATTATAGGCACTGTTTTCAATCATTGGCATTTAAATCAAATCTAAATATATTTCTTACTCTAGTCTAACTTTTTATTAGTATGAGCATTTTGGAGAATTCTTTAGCTTCTGAAAATAATGCTGCACTGGTTAGAAATCAATATTTAGCTGTATTAGTTTAAATTATCACCCCATAATTGCTGTCACCAGTAATACAGTATATCAACCAAAATTTCAGCACACCCCTAACAGGATAATTCAATTCCTAATTTGTGGTGAATGGAGTCATCAGCTGTTTTCCAATCTGCATTCAAAGCTGTTATTTCTTAAGAAATGCAATGAAAAGCAATTTAAAAGAAAAAGAAACCACAGAGAACTAGCCTCTTTTTGCTGTGCATCGACCAGATCTTCTCCCTTCCTCTGCCACACTACTAATGATATTAAAGAGAAAGAATTTCATGTGACCTAGACTTATTGCATTTGGTGCTCTGGTAGCCCCAAATGCAGGATTTGATATTACAGTAGCAATGCAACTTAAGTGGCCCACACTCCTGAAAGTCTTTAATTGAATTTACACACCAGCAGAGCAGACGTCATTTCACCCATCACTAGTCAGAATTCCACAATGCACGGTCTATACTGAGAATTACTCAATGCACTCAAAA
This sequence comes from Crocodylus siamensis, assembly GCF_052110815.1. Taxonomy (NCBI): domain Eukaryota; kingdom Metazoa; phylum Chordata; order Crocodylia; family Crocodylidae; genus Crocodylus; species Crocodylus siamensis. The sequence goes on along the minus strand of NC_143409.1, from coordinate 15,939,613 downwards.
CTGAGCCTGACGAGTGGGAAAGTGTATAATTATAGGATTATTGTGAGTTTATCCATTGACATGAGTTGATTTTATTAACTTCAGTTCATCATAGATGCTTTGGCAGATGGAGATTTTTATAAGGCTGGTACACATTTCTATAGAAGTTACTGAATTGCTGAGTGTGAATTAAAGGAAGTATTGGAGCAGACGGTTCCCTACCTCTGAGAGAAGTCACCTCTTTGCTTGGATACTGATCAAATTTCTTTGCCAAGTTTCATTCCTGTTTCATATGCATCTGAAGAGCCAGTTCTCACCTTCTAAATGCTCCAGATCATATCAAATGACGGGTATGCTCGAAAATACTTCTGTTTTTCCCAGGAAGGGGAGCACTGCTTGAAAAACAAAGTTTTCTCCACACTTTTGTAAGATAAGAATATATTTATTAGTTATAAAAAATACAAGTGAAATAACATTGGTTTGATACAATCTCATAAAAATAACACTGGAGTGACGCTGAGAGCTGTAGAATTTGCCAGGCTCATGTTAAGCCAACAGCGTAGCAGGATTTAATTGCCAAATTTTCCATCCTCTATGGAGTTGTGTTGTAAGTGGCTCTGCTACATGGGGCGTCCTAAAAATCTTCAGCTTTAGCTGGACATCCATATTCATTCAACTTCAAGGGAACGTAATGCTGTAGAGAAACGGCTTTCTGATCAGCAGCTCGATTAAGGATTTTAATCCAGGAGGGTTTGACCTGTCCCTTATATCCGAGCATAGCAAAACTCCCTGAAAAGGGGAGACAAAATGAATGACCGTATGCATTACTTAGTTAAAGGAATAGCCATTTATCATTATGACATTTAAACCCACTTCTTGTATCAGATAAACTTTTTAGCCACCTATTTTCTGGGGGGGAAGGAAGGAAGGAAAAAACAAGGCCTGAACTAAAATGCACTAAACTAAAGCAGTAAGCTGACCACCCTGCATTATTTAAGGTATTTCAGTGAAATGGGAGCTGGTCTGAGTTAGTGGGAGCATTGTGTTCTTTATTTTTAAGTGCTGGTAATTTTTAATATTTGACTACATGAAAATGGTTAGGTATTTAGAATCCTTCTTTAAATAGTTTAAATCATTTTTTCCCTATGATGACTAAGCAATTATTGATTCTCCCACGGTACTGGGCTGTCTTATAGTCCAATGGTATTGCGTATACTTTCATTTATATTAATTTTTTGCATCACAAAAGACTCCAAGGCTGTTTACAAACCAGGAGCTCAGTCCTATAAACCTAATACAGTGGGACTATACACAGAAATCCTTGTCACATGAATAAGTACTGTAGATCCATTTAATAAGACCCCAGTTCTGTTCCCATTAGAAGTTAATTGGAGGTTTGGAAATGCTCTCCATAGAAGCTGAAGCAAACCATCTAAGTTTAGAAGAAATGTTTCAACCTTCACTGCAATACAGCTGCCTCTAGAGTGGCTTGTGGCAGCCGGTTTCACAGTAAGAACAATGCTACACAACACTTTAAGAGGTTGGAAAGTCAAATACCTTGCACAACTAAGTCAACAGGGGGAATTTTAAGGAGTTGGAACATAATTACACAGACTGGAATTTGGCACAGACATCTAGGTTAACACCCTTGCTCTTGTGAGAAGTGCGATGGGAATGACAGGCAGTTTCCTATTTCATCCGAGGCAGCAGCACCATGTCCCTTCACGTCACACTAAGATATTAGTTCATTACTGACTTGGCTCAGGAAGAAGAGTACCACCTAACATATCAGCAGCACTTTTTTACCACAGATTTCCATTAGATCAGGGAGATTCTGCATGGATCTTTTCCGCTGTCTATCAGATCACTGAACAATAAAGAGAGGTCACAGCAGAGGGTAGAATCTAGCTCAGTGTCTGCAAGTGCAGCATGGCACTAAGTAGGTTATGTCACTAATTACCCTTGAAAACTTCTGACAAAAAGAAACTTCTTTGTTGGAAATTTTTTTCCAAAGTTTTCAGGATTTTATTGTGTGTGTGTGTGTGTGTATTTCTTGTGCAAAATTACAATGGTAAAATTACGAGTTTAGAACCAAAATAAGCACAAAAGCAAAACCACTGCCCTTGCTGTTAAAGCATATAATCTCTGTGCTTTGGAAAAATAAAATGAATGAGTTTTAACATAGCCACTTAAACTAGAAGACAGAATCAGTCTAAATAAAACAATATTTTGGACAAGTTAATTTGCTGCTGTAAAAAGCAGCCAAGAAGAGAGAGAGGGAGAGACTGAAAATACAAGCCAACTCCACTTCTGACCCGTGCTTGAGAGGTAGCAATTTTAGCAAATGGAATGGCAGGCTTACTGCCCGATTTTCTTATCAGCCCAAGAAATAAGTCCATGAAAGTGGGACTTGAATAACTTTCTATTTTCCAGTAGGATTACTACATGGAAGAACATCAAGCAGTCACATCCACGCTAAGCCTTTGACAAGAGTTTCAGCTAAATAAACAAAAGAGAGGAAATTCAGATTTAAGGCTGCTCAGTCAATTAAGTGCATGTTGCTCTGAAGCATTACAGCACACTGCAAGATTGCTAAGGCCTTTGATGTCTGTAGTGTCTCATCACAATGCGGGCAGGTACTCACTCCCTACTTCTGCCCTCAGGTGGGTGTATACACATGCCATGGAAAGGGAATTGCATGCATGTAGCTCAGAAAAGAACTTAGCCAGGGTGTGGGGAGGACAGACGTAAACCTGAATGTCCCTTGCTTGGGGCCCTTTTGCCCATGCGGCTCCCAGTGAAGCCAAGGGGAGTTTGACTGTAGAGCCAGCAGGATCAGATCCCAGATTACCTTAGGAGGACTTGATATTGAGGGGAATGGGAATGTCTGACCGAAGAGGGACTGATGGCATCAGAACAGGGCCATAGTTTCTTGTCAGTCAATGAAGACATTTACAAAACAATGAAATAAAATTGAAATGGCCAAATCCAAAACCAGTAGAAGTCTACAGAAAGAAAGCCAGTGAGCACTGGATCAGAGTGCCAAATACACTGAGAATAAGAAATGATGGAGCAGCAGCCATAAGACAAATGCTTGGTAAAAACATCAAATCAAAGCACAACACTTCCTTTGCAAAAGAAATCCATTCACTGACCGGGAACTGAACAGATTGCTTGCTCTACCTTAATCATGGAGATGAGATCCACAACTTAAGTATAAGGTAATGCTTGCAACCTCTATTCTAGCAAGTGATGGATGAATGTCCAAACAAACAATTACTTGGTAGGTCCAGACAGCAGTCAAGTTTATGCAAGGTTCTCTGGAGTTCTTTGATCTGGCAGTAAGGCTGGAAAAGTTTTGAGATCAAGGTTTCTATTTGCCCCAGCTGGGTTGTAAAGACAGTGAGAAAAGTCTTTTTAAAAGACATTTTGGAATGTCTGCTTCTAGCCTTAGGAAGTGCACGGGTGCAAGAAAACACTAAAAAAAATCAAAACAGTGAGCTCAATTGTTTGGGAATGAAAATACAGTTTTGAGCAGACAACCAGCTTTGTCTATTTAACTGGGTGATTAGGGCAATTCATTATCAATAGCAGAGGTGCACTATAAAATTGATAATTATTGCAAATGATCTTATGGGAAATAAGGTAAAAATGCAATTAGACCTCTCCAAACCTGGTGGTTGATCCCTTCTCCAATGTCTGATTTTATTCAAATATTTGTTTTTATTTCACTTCAAGCTATTTTCCTCATTATTAAATTTAACTGTATGGCTATTTTTCCTCTGCAACTGTCTGAATTTGAAAGATGGAGCCTTGTCTTTGACTAGTAAATTGTTCATTTGCAATGAAAAAACAGACTCTTAACTGAAAGATTCAGCCTCTTCTGTCTTTTTTTTTCCCTGCTGAGTTCCATTTTTGATTGTTAACAAAATGCTAACACTTCTCAAATTTCTGTTCAGCTCCCAGCTAAGAATTTTTCAATAATTTTCACTGTTGACACACAGGGGAAGTATTTGGATCTTCTTTATACACAAACACACCTGCAAGTTCAGGCAAAAGGGGCACTGCAGTATAATTAAAAAAATATAGTCACCTTTTTTGTGGAAGACAATAGGCTTTGCAGAACCTAACCTTGTAAAAACAGACATTTCAGAGCATCCAGTCATTTCTGCCATATCTCTAGAGCACACGAGAACGACTGATCTGGAAAGAAGGACAGTTATTACTGCATACCAGAAAAAGACTAGTTTTGCTAAGAGTCTCCAACCCCCTATTCAAGAAAGTTCTTAAGCCCATGCTTATCTTTCAGCATAATTTCAATAACATGTATGCATACATGCATGTATGTAAATGCTTTCCTGAACTGGGGGATTATTTTATCAGTGTTTCTTTCAGTTTACTGAATCAAACAAAGCCAATGCTGTTGAAAGAAAACTTATCCCATGTCAGAGGATTTTGACCTATAGGAAAAATATTTCTGGAATAAGGTAGTCCCATACACACTTTCATACCATCTACATTCTGATCCTGATTTTCATTCAAACCTCAGTTTGGTTGTGCATCCCTCTAGATTCACTGTGTGCCACAATGAGTTGCACTTGCACTGTATTATAGGCACAACTGGTAGCATTTAGATTAAATGACTAACTTCGTGGCTGCAAAACAGGAAGCCATGGAAGAAAATCAAACTGAATATATCTGCATCTATATAGTTATGTGGGAATGTAGTTTATTCACATATAACCATATGTGTGTACGTGTATACACCCATGTGCTAGTTCAGAAGCGTTCAAGTCTGGTCATGAACTGCTCAGAAATGTCTTGGAACTAAAGTCTGTTTTTTGGTTATTTGACCTGCTTCTGCCGGCAGCCAAGAATTTGTCCATAAATCTCTGTTGTTCTGTGTTTATGTGGTGACACATAAAACCATGAGGAATGTGGACCAGACACAGACAGAGATGATCCAGCCCGTCACCAAAGCTCTTCTGAGGCGACAGGGCCAGCAGGCAGGCAGGTCTATTTGCTGGAGCCGAAGAAAAATCTGATTGGAAAATCTGGCACATTTCTGATTTTAATCTTTCAAAAAAGCAAAAACAACCAGCAAGAATAAACAGAAACGGGCTCTTTTCAGAACTGGAAATCTGAGTCATCAGCTGCCAGGAAACTGTTGCTGGTTCAGGCTTGGACACTGGATAAGTTAATAGAATTACAAATGTCACCACAAAGGGTTTGTCTACCTCACGCTGGAAAATGAATTGTTAACTTAGAGCAACTTTCCAGTTTTCCAGAAAGCCTACCTCAGTCCGCACATTCCTCAGAGAGAAAAATAGTGTTTCTTTCAGAATCTGGTGAATATTCTGGTGTTTATTCTGGAATATTTGGGTTTTTATCATTCAAACTTCCTCAGCTTTCTCCAGACACAAGTTCAGCTGTGAAAGTAGGTCATTTTCCCCCCCTTGTCTCTCACCTACACGTTACTACATGTACTTGACTTTCGACACCTTGCTTACCTCTCTTTTACAGATGTTTGAACATAATCAGTCATTGCACTGGCAGCATCTATGGCACCAACTGTGTCAAAATGCCGCCTACTCACGACTGCTCCTGAACATGCATCCAGCACCACGAAGAATATCCCACGGCTACTGAACAAGAAAAATGTATCATTTATCTGCAACAAAAATACAGGTTAGGATTAGCTGAAGTCAGTAGACAAATGGGGAGCCTTTGAATGGTGTTTGTGAGAGAGGAATTATAAGCAGGTGAGAAAATAGATAACACTCTATCATCATTTAAGCCATCAGGAATATGCATGAAGTAACATTCCCAAAAGGTGGTTTAATCACTAAAGATTGGAAACCCTGTTATTCTTCTCCAAGTCTGGCGAGTTGAGTGCTGCGAAGAACGGAAGAGATCAAGGGTCTTTGCCTCAACGGACGTATTTCTACACAGCTCAGTAGTGCTTTTCAGCCAGTTTTAATCAGCCATCTGGCTTACCCAGTGTAATTTATGTTGTTTAGATGTTGTGGTTTGTGGCTTTTCTTCAGAGGTGGCCAAAGATACACGGTGGGAGTTGTAGAAACATTTGATTGTAAATGGAAATGCAACTATTTAAAAATTTGGTCACAACACAAGAATTTGGCAATCTTGTCACTCTGCCTCAGGGATCTCTAGTTCAGTTAACAAACTTGTGCTATTATCTTCCATGGGGTAGGCTCCCTGGTAGCCTACGGCTCCCTGGTAGCCTACATCTCCCATGATGCACCAGAGTTCACACACTTGAAGAGTACAAGTAGTGCATCACGGGAGTCTTGGGCAATAACTCTTGTCACAAGGAATATAGTTCATGTAGGAAGCCCAGCACAGAGGGACAGAGGATTGCTGAACCACCGCTCCGGGAAAGGATTGTGGCAGCCTGTCCAAACAGAGTTTATGTGCATTTCTGCACAGCAGAAATCATCGTTCAGTATTATTCCATATGGCACATCTATTCCTGAATTGGTTCAAAGCTGTTCTGGTCCTGGTCATAAAACAGTTTGAATCACATGGTTCTGAGTCATTTGAGGACTAGAAGCAGAGTGATTAAGACGGAAACCCATCAGGAAGGTTGCTAGTGCTGCTTCTCCCTCTATAAGATGTTCAAAGTTAGGAGCAAAGGGAGATTGCAGGGTTGCAGGGTTGGAAGGAGGAGAGAGCCTAGCACCTACGGGCATTTGGGATTACAGAGAGGAAAACAAAGAGCCTCAGGCAAGAGTTGGTTAGTGAAGGATCACAGAAAGAAAAGAAGCCATGGTGAATATAGTGCAGTCCTGGGGTTGGAGAAAGTGGCTGTTGGCTAGGATGCCACCTGAGGCTTTTGGCACAAAGCACAGTGGATTATGTCATCTTCTTAAGAACAGGAGAGGGGCACTTTGTCAAATTTATGACCAACTTGGAAACACAGATTTTAAACTAAGGACAAAGCTTGTTAGGCCCAAGTTTCTTTTGGCAACACTTGAGCTCTGGACGGGTGCCTGGCTTGTTCTTTTTTTTCTCCCCGTTTTCAATTCCCTAGGCCTTTTCCGAATTAGGGCAAGAATTCCTTTTCAAACAAGACTCCGTACTGTTTGCATGGCCCTGCCTTCCATTTAGCTAGGAATACATGTTTCTACAATTAAACTTTTTTGAAAAACAATGGTTTCAATTAGAGCTTTGGAAAACTAAAAAGTTTAATGAATCACCACCCATTTTCCCCAGTCTCTTTCAGCATGTGAATTAACTGCATATAGTACATCACTGCATTTTGCAGTTCACTGGAAGCCATGGCACTTCCTTGGGATACTCATCCTTTTGTTCTCCTGTCCGTTTGGACAGAGGAACCAATGTGGCTGATGAGAAATCCCAGCATTTCTGTGTCCATAAGGAGACTGCCCTAACTTGAGCTGTTAAAAGCACAAGTATATAAGTAAATTCTGGACAAGTGCCATTGAATCCATGGTAACACCCTTTCCCTGTGAGGAAAACATGCAAAAATGTGCAAATCTGCCCCCCAGAGCTTTCAATCTTCTTAGGTAGTACTGAGAGTATTGTGGTTTTAATCTGCTACCAATAGCAGAACTAGAAAAACAAACATTTCTTTTGACTAGGTGCTACATCAATTTTTTTTGTTTTTCCTTTCTTAGAAATTAAATGGTGGATTTATTTTCCCTTTTAGCCTGATAAATGGCTTTTTTTCTTTGTTAGCATCCAAATCTTGGCCTTATTATCCAAAAATTCCCTATCACTCTAGTTTAGTATTAATGGAACTAATTATAAATAAGACCAATGAATTCAAACATTCAACATTCAACTCTAGGTTCCCCTTTCCATTGTTTTTCATAGTTTTTAAGACTCAAGAAGATTTTGCAATAACTGTTATTAGAAATAAATTTCCCTTGTTTAATCACTTATTCAAATTTGGCATAATGCATACCTTAATGAAAGCTGATTTTAAGTGGTTCTGCATGTCAGCTCTGCTGAGAGACTGGATCTGGATTCTTACATATTTGATTGAAGGTTTACTAGTGATAGCAACCTGGAATTATTTGAAGGGAGGAGACTTGAAATATGGCTTGCCAAATGTTTTTCATTTCAACCAACCTGCATCCATGCCCATTTACACAGTTACAGAGCCCCAAACTGGAGATACTCCTGTTGTGCATATGTTTTTTTCAAGTTATGAAACTCACTCACAAACAAATGTTCATTATTAAGAAAACATTTAGCTCAATGGGAATATACTAGGATAGCAATTGCTATTGGTGCCATTAACGTAACAGTTGTTTAAAATGAATTTATGCTGTCTACAGTAGATACCTTTGAACACAGTGTTGTCAGTGTATCTGTGTAACATTTGCCTATAAATTCCAGTTGTTGTTTTTTTTTTCTTTACCTGCCCCCCACAGTCTCCTTTATGGAAACTTGGGACATAAACAGGTGTTTAGACAACTGTATCACTTGCTGCTGAAAAAACACTCAAGGTCCTGAAATGGCATCTTTTCCTAACATGGCAAGACAGGGTAGACTTTCATACCAGTCTGTATTAGTTCCCTTTATTCTATATTTTTTGGTTTTTTCTATTTCTTTTATTTCCATGACCACATGCTTGTCTTTTACTGACAAAGGACCTTCTTCCATTGGCTTCATTCACATTGATTGGCTTCAATCCTATTGATTTCTATAGAAGTATCTATACAGTAAGATCTCTACTCTGCAAATTAAGCATCAAATTGAATTTTACTCCCATCCATAAAGCTGAAGAACTGGATGAAAAAAGGACAGAATTTCCACAACAAATGTGAACATTAAAGATTCCTAAGCAGATCTATAGTTGGTCAAAAATGAGACAAAAATCCACATTTTTTTAAAAAAAATGCTTTTTTTGATCAAAATTCTAAATTGGCATGAAAATTTTCATCCAGATTGCAAATTTTACCACAGTCAAAGATAACCATATACAACATTGGCAGGATCTGGACTTAAAGGATTGCTCACCCAGGATATAAGATATAAGATTGCCTCACAGGAAACAGAAGAAATGAACATGTTTTACATGTACATTGTACATGTTTTACAATGTTATTTTAAAATCTGAATAATTTATTTCAAAGAAATAACATATTTCAAAAGAAACATCATGATGGATGGATGGACAGATAGATCTGTGTGTAAAATAGGAATTTTGTATCTCTGAATACACCGACTAGAAAATGTACCAGTTCTAGTACTGATCATGAAAGAAACGGGTTCTTCCAGGGATCACATACCATAAAATTAAATGGCCAATGCTGTGAAACATTTTCCAGAATTACCACTTGCCGTAGGAGATAGCTCCATAAAACCACAATGATACTGGATCTTTTATGACTGCCCCCACATTACCCATGTCACGCCTTGGCTCATTCTGAAATCAATTGTATTACATGCTTGAATCAGGATACTGTAAACTCTGTCTCGTGGAAAAAGATAATCAGGATTCAACAGAATTTGGCCCCATTAGCTAGCCACTAAATATATGACATTACATACAGCGTGGGTATTTAAATGCACATGCCTCATTTACAAATGCTGGACCAGATTCTGAGCTCTACTGGTCTAGGTCTGAGATAACGCTACCAAAGTTATGCCAGTCAAATCTAAAGAACATGAGAGCTGAATCTGGCCCTAACTTCATTGCTACTCATCCCAGATATACACAGACCACAAATATGGCCTGGCCTGAACCCCAGCAACAAAAATTGCAGTACTTGTCAAGTCAAAGCTGATTTCATCTGAGCCATTTTGCAGGTCATTTTAGTTTGTCCTGCAAAATAGAAGTTCACTTTCTTCCAGTTAACCTCAGAGAAGTTCCCTATCTCTGCAGTCTACTAGACAAGGCTGTAGAAATTCAGAAAAATGCACAACATACACATATCTAGGCTAACTTTTGGCCACAGTCAAGAACAAAAAAGAATTGCCTCAGGGTCCTTCTTGTGTGTGGTGAAAATTAATGTCTTATATGGACATTTACATTGCACAAACTAAGTTCTGATTGAAAAGGCAAAGAAGGATTGTGTTCTGTACCTGAGGGGCACCACACTGGCTACAAGGCGCAGTCAGTTGCTGAGGAATTGAGTGCTGTGTGGCTGGTCTGTTATAATCCTCCAGGAAAGGGTTAAAGGCACAACTCCAGGAGTCCCTTGAGTACATGTGTGCCATAATTTTAATGCGTTCACAGCCTTGCTGAGAGCAGTAACTATGCCCTTTTCGAGCTTCGTGGGCTTGAAGATGAACAAACAGGTACCTAATAAAAGAGAGCAACACAAAAGGGGCAGGGCTACAGTCAGAGGATTATCTGGCCTGAGAAGGGATCTATAGCAGCTACCCTATATTCAACCCATTCTACTAACATTCTTCGTCAAAAGTTGTTGGATCCCAACACAGGTCCTAGTTAGACTCTCCCAATGCAGAACATAGACCAGGGGTGGGCAAAATGCAGCCCGGGGGCCAGATGTGGCTGACCAGGCCAATCTATCTGGCCCGCAGAGCCCCTAAAAAAATTTAGAAAATTAATATTAATCTGCCCTGGGCTGCCTGGCATGAAGCCCTCGATGGCTTGCTGAAACCCAGTAAACGGCCCTCTGCCCAAAATAATTGCCTGCCTCTGACATAGACAAACCTAGTGCCCCGCAGAAAAAAGAGTTTTGCCAGGTTCTGCATGACTGTTCGAGGAAGTGAGGGCACAAAGTGTTCTTCATGGTGATCCTTCCTATGAAAAAGCCTGAAGCAACTTTGTTTTCACATGCAGGGCATGCGGGGTCTACCCACGCCTTCTAGCAGTAGACACGTCCACACTCCTCCACCCACGCTGGCAAATCTGGGCTGCGCCTTTCTAAAGAATGGAGCGTCCGCTGCACTCTCTCTATTGTCTTGGAGGCACCGGGTTTGCCTGAGGCCTCCAGCAGTTCCTGCAGGGGCTCTTTGCCTTTGTGTCACCCTAGCACAGCCCCTGCAGCCTAGACACAATTGATCCCCATGAAGGGATCATTGCACAGGATCGTCAGCTGTGAGGCTCATTTTTGTAGCTGTTCACTTGCAGCCATTCTGCAGCACAGGCTCAAGGAAATTGCATAAACAGCTCAGCGGCAGTGTCAGGAAAATGTTTGTGCTGAATAAAAAAGATTTTGTTAATGCTCTTTCTTCCAGACAAATGGAAACAAATAAGTGAACCTGGCTTGCCTCCAGAGATCAAGCACATGGGGCTGGAAAGAGAAGGGGGAGTATCCCACTCTTTATGAAATGCAGGCTAGGAACAACAACAAACCCAAACCTCTGTGCTCAGTCAGACTAAAAATAGCAAAGCTTAGTCCCAAAAAATATAAATAGCCTCAGAGTTCCCAAATCAAGCTAGGTCAGGCCCATCCATTTGCACGATCAAAGTCCTAAGAGATAGCTGACAGATCATGACAGCTCATGGCTCCATCTCTGCAGTCTTGTGAGGAAACACTTCGCCCTGCTCTTCACTAGTAAACAATCTGTCCCCACAATGTGGATTACATTTTGTACATAAAAAAGAAGACAGATTAGCAAATAATTATTTCACAATTCCTACCACGAGAGAGAGTGCTATCTATGCCCCTTTTTATTTTCAAATCCGACATTTGTAGATTTACTTGAGCTAGCTGCGTTGTCAGGTTAGGCATTCTGGGATGTGTGCTTAGGACACAGTGTACAGTTTTTCAAATACCTTAGCAGAACACTGAACTGTATTTCTCAATAGTACTTGTTTTTTTCTTTCATGCAAGGTGTTTAGATCTTTACTGGGGACACACAAATACCGATGTTGCTGTTGTTGTTACTGCTTTCCCCACTGAATTGCATAGCTTTGGGATTGCAGAAAGGCTATGCATTTATCCATCGTATGCACTTATCCGACTCTGTGCAAATGCTGCTCATTAATGACAGCAACGGTCTTAAATTTTTCCTACTTTATAAGGCTTGCTCCCTTGCTTGGGAGAATCCCGAAACTAATCAGTTCAGGGTTATTGTAGAAGCTCTGAAGTTGCTGAGGGCTTTTAGACATCCTGTGCTAAAAGGACTTAAAGTTCAGACATGTAGACAAGTTTGTAAAAACTTGTGGTTATCTTTTTGGAATCCCACCCAAACTCCTGAACTCTAAGCCTAGTAGCTGTGTAGTAGCACTAGCTCAGAGCAGCAGAGTACCAACCAGAAGTGAGAGAGATTCGCTGGGTCTTAGTGGGAAGTTGACACAAGCACCGGCAAATGAAGATATTTTCTTCTCCACTCCCTCATTTGGAACCTGCTTCTCTGTTGCTCTTACCTTTTCTATTCGCTCCTGCCCCAGCTGAACTATCCAGCTTTCCCCTTTTTCAACCTAGTGATGCAGGGGTGCTCATCACCAACACATCCTTTTCTCTCTGCTTCTGCTCAGCTCTCCCCACTCTCCTGAACACTAGACTGAGAAGGAGCAGGTGTAAAGGGAACAACAGGATATCAGGGAAGGCAGAAGAAGGAGGAAGATCCCCAACATGCAGTATTCTCTCTCGTAGAGAAAAGCCTGTAGTGCGGGAATCAGGCATAGAGGAATCACTCACCCTGAGGCACTGTCGAAGTAGAAAAGCCGCTCGCCCGTCCTGTTGAGGGCACTGTGCCGGGAAGGGGCTGCTAGGTAGTGTTTTACACTGTGCACTTGCCCTGTCTGCCGCTGGTAGATGTCTGCCACAACAGTGAAAACCGATTCCTTGGGATAACATAACGCAATGTGCAGCCAGTCTCCCCTGTTGGCAAAAACATGGGGCAAAAGGTGAAAAAGGAGGGGATAAAATATATGCTTTGCACATGTTCAAAGGATGGAAATAAGATAATGTGTCTCTAGCTGAAGGCATAATATTCAAGAGGAAATAAAGTTGTCTACTATCCCCTCCCATCACTATTTCTTCTTTACTCTTCCACCCCCAAGCCCTAAGAGATCTCAAAGAAATCTGCAGATCCACTTTGTTCTTCTGGAAACATCTGCTATTTGACACTAGAGGCCCAATCCAAAGACCTCTGGTTTTGGTGGGCTTTGGATCAGGATCCCAAACTGCTTAGAGCCATGAGATTTTCTCAACCCATAAAGTCTGGGGAGCAGCCAGTCATGATGCCCATCCTCATCTCCTGGAAGGCCATTACCATCGGCTTTGTTCATCAATCAGTAGCTGCAGAGGGAGGAGCCATTTTTAAGCAGACGTTTTGCCACAGGCATTGAGTTAGGAATTATAAAGTCCTTGTACTGAACCAGAGCCACAGTATAAAGAGACCTGCTTCCTCCATTTTAGATGGCGTTTATTATAATGGTTTCCCTTAAAATCTCGCTTTCCAATATTAATTTACGATAAATGGAATTATGGTTAAATGGTCTTTTAGCTCTTGTCTCCTGCAGTTTCAGCAGGTCTAGCAGATGACAGCAAAGCAGGGAGAAAATGCAGTGAACCTTACAGCCTTGCTCTGCTGTGCTCTTTTGCAAGGCTACCAGAGTTGAGAAGAAAACTTGTCAAAACTTACAAGCCTCTGTTACAAGCAGCAGTATCAAGCAAGCTGTTACAGTACAGTTCAAAAACTTATTGGAGGCAGCAGCACCTTCTTGGTTTCACAGAATTCACTCAGCCTGGCAAATTCTTTTTAAAACAAAGAAAAATGCTGAATGTCATACAAAAATTACATTTTAAAGAGTCTAGGTAATCGTGCTGATATTCAGAATTCCTATTTCTCCTTCTCAGCTTCTGAAGCATGCCACGAACAGGTATCTGGCCTGGCACGTTAGCTAATTGTTCTTATTGTTCCAGAGAAAAGATAGGACTTTCTGTCTGTTGCTGCCTTAGGATCAAAGTAACATAGGAAACTAAGTCTAGAAGGCACCTCACAAGGTCATCTACTTCAGCCCCCTGCTCAAGGCAGGTTCACTCTCGACTAAACCACCCCAGCCAAGTGCCCATCCAACCTGCTGTGGAAAATTTCCAGGGGTGGATAACCCACAACTTCTCTAGGTAGCCCGCGCCCAAGTTTGAACAGCCTCATAGTTCTTCCTAATATCCAACCTAAATTTCCTCTGCTGCAGCTTGAGTCCATTGCTCCTAGTGCTATCTCCTACAGCCACAGAGAAACATCTCTCTCCACCCCCTCTGTAATCTGTACTTTCATCTAGTCTGTATTTCATTACTGTATTAATGAGAATATCATGGGGTGGTGATTGAATATTTTAAAAACTACCTGGAATCCTGTTTAGCAGGTGAATATGAGTTGGAGCCAGACATTGCAAGCATCTCTCCCAGGCCCTATAACTCTATAGAAGACAAGCTCTCTGTAAGGGCACAATAGCTCATACCAGTGGTGCTCCATATACCCGGTCCTGTATGCCAGTGCGTGGCTCAGAGCCAGTCTATGTGTGCAAGGTCAGTCTTCAGGCCTGATCCAGTGCAGGGTCAGTGCATGGATACAACCCTTCATGCTGGATCTGGGTGTGGAACAAATCCAGATGCCGGCCCAGTCCCGCATGCTGGAGCCATTCATGGAGCAACCCCATGCACCAGTCCAACCCCATGCACTGAATCCAGGCACAATTTAACCCTGTGCACCAGCACAATCTAGCACAGAGGGCCATATCATCCAGCCCAAGGAGTTCTTCATGGGTAAAGAAATTTGGCAGTGGGGGACTGGTGGCAGTCCCCTGTGGCTCTGAGTTGTACCATGGCGATTTATGCTGCCATCACTCCCCTGCTGCCAAACTTCTGGCCCCGTGGGGAACCCCACATGCCAGATATGGCTCTGTGGGACTGAATCCAGCCTGCAGACTGTATGTTGAGCACCATTTGCTTATACAGTCTACAGCTACCAGGTAGGTATGAATAGGTAAAGTATATATAGCATAAACAGAGGCAAAAGGATTTGATCTGGGGAATTCTAAGAGTCTAAATAAAAACCTAGACTTCTCCTCTGCATCAGCTGCTCTTATGGCAAAACCTGGTCAGTCTCTTTCTGGTTTCTCTCTCTGGATCAACAGTCTAAAACAAAACAGTCTTTCCAAGGTAGAACAGTTGACAAGCTTCTCTAGAATCATAAACCCTACACCCATGCACAGGCTCAGTAACAAGGAACAAATACTGCCCAAATCTTAAGTAACCTCAGCTGTGTCAGCTCGGCAGAGCTAGAGACCAGAGATACATACTGACAAACTGGCTTCTGACAAGAGGAAATGAAGGAACTGTACTAGGAACCATGCTCATAGAATATTTTTGGGATGATGTCCTCAGATGCTCAGCTATTTCATAAGATATTATTTTGTACTGTGTTAGCACATTTGGCTCCCTAAAGATACTGCCACACAGACATCCCAACACCACTCTGAAAGGCTGGGAAACAGCTTTAGTGCAATGTTACATCATTTCACCATCACCATCCCAGGGGAAATAAAAAACATTAAGAAAAAAAAATTATAAGGGGAAAGAAAAAAAATGTAGAAAAAATTCCCAGCTGAGTCTGTTTTGACTCTTTGGTCATGTGGGAAAATAATTGCTAGAGCCTTTTACCAGCACAATCAAACTGAGTGTTTGTTCAAAATAAATTACATTGTAGTTGAAATGTTTCAATGAGAAAGGCCTTCTTTAGAGATTTTTGCAGGCAGAGATAAGACATCACAATAGGGGGGACAGATAAGGAGACATTAGAAGTTATCATTTAATTAAATATAAGAAAAAGAAGTAAGTCCATTGTTTTGTTAGGTTCATTGTATTTTAACAGGTTCTTATTTAATTCAGATGTTAGGGACTTTGGCTTTTTTTCCATGGTGGGGGACAGTGAAAGCCATCTCCCATACATTTAGCTGCTGGATCAAATGCCATAGTCCCTAGGAGATCAAGATAGAAATACTACAGGTATTGAAAGATAACAGGAAGGATCCTGCTTTTCATCTGGGTAGCAGAAGTTTCAAGTCTAATTTATGAGGTCACATGCCCTTTTCAGCCACCACCAGGACTGTGGGGAAATGCAGCCTCGGGCAATGAGGTTTGCATTCAGATGACTAAATGCAAAAGAAAAAAGGGATGCTTTTCCTGCTCACTGTAATGCACTGGCTGAAGGGAACCTTATGGCTGGAACCTCAGCTGCAGGAAACCTTATTCTCTTTAAGATGCATTCAATAAATTATAGTTCCTCAATGTGTCTGAATTCCATAGAATCATAGCTAAGTAGGGCTGGGAGGGACCTCTGGAGGTCATTGACTCCAAACTTCTCCAGTTGGATCCATGAGTCATTTTCTACCCACTACTTCTCTAGCTTAATCTCCACAGCCAGATCACATGGACTTTGGAGTGAGGTATGTCTTTCTGAACAAGTGGGGTTACATTCTGCCTCCATGAACACTTAAGTAACATCAAGTGGGATTTTTGACAGTGCGTAAGTAATTTAGGAGGACAAGTCTCATTAACGGGCACTAAGATTTGTGCTCCTAAACTGTTATTCTATTCTATTAACCTGAGTTGGTTCAAAGAAAACATTTAAATATACTGTGGCTATTGTGAACCTGGACTCTAACCAGTTCCAAAAATGAAGTAAAAATAGTTCGTTGCAGATCTTCACCTGTCTGAGTTCCCAGCTTATGCTCCCTCGTGCAGAATGAGATTCATGCAAATAAAAGGGGAAATTGATTAATGGATTAATTCCAAAAGGGAAGGAATGCAAATGTCAACACATAAAATGCTGTCGATGTAGAATGCAAACGAACACCATTTTTTCCTTTAATTTCTGAAGCAAAAGCATGGGACAACAATGGGGGAGCAGTGTTCACCCCCACAATCTGAATTTGAAGTTTCTATCCCTTTACTGGGAAATTAAATAAAATTAAAGTCCATTTAAAAATTAAGATTAAGTATTGTAGAAACCTTTACTGGAAAAGCAAACAAACAAAAAATTGCTTCAAACTGTGTTGACAACTTTTTTGAGGTCATCTTTTCCTTTCTGGTTTTTCCCTGAAATCTGAAGCAGTGAAGCAAAATATCTACTGGTACAAAGTCATGGTTCAGTAAGTCTTACCAAACATTTTCAAATGCTAGCCTGAAATTTTAAAGGCATCGTCAGGCATGAGCATATATCAACCCTGCTGTTTCTGTTCCTGTGTCATTCAACAATCTGCACAGTGTGTTTCATGAATTTATTTAGCACTGTTTATTTCCTCTTGGAAATGGCTGAGTGAAAAGGACCCAGGACTTTTTGTGGCTGTTTTTTTCATTGCAATATTGACATTTGTAGTTCTGGCTTTGCAAAGTATAGTAAAAAGGACCCAGGACTTTTTGTGGCTGTTTTTTTCATTGCAATATTGACATTTGTAGTTCTGGCTTTGCAAAGTATAGTAAAAACACCAGGAAAATGGTTAAAAAAATTCTTGGCTATTGCCAACTGCTAGCTTCCTGGGAAAATTTAAAGTGAAAACAGAGACACAGAAAAAGGGAGAGCAAAGCAGGCAAGAGATTTCTTGTTATTTACTGCATGATGCACATAAAAGTAGATATTAAATCCCAAAACAACTGCAGCAAAAACTGTAGTTCCTTCTACAAGTCTGGGTCCTGAAGACCCGGAGGTGACAAAAACGTAAAGTGAAATGAATTAAACACACAAGAGAGGAAAAGGCTTGAAGCATTTCTATAACACACACAATGTTTTCCATGTTCTCTTTTTCTAGATTTTGCATTTTCCCTGCCAGAAAAAATAAGAAACACAGAAATTGTGGGATGGAGATAAATTTGGATCAGAAGTGAATGCTGTAAACTTCAGGGAGACAGATGAAAGATTTGGCTAAGGCAGCTTTAACAGGAGCTTACATATGTTTGGTGCTGTCCTATGGCAAATGAAGCACCAGTTATATATATGTGAAGGAAACCTATTATTGCCACCAGATGGAATATCAAACCTGAACAAATGTGTAGGATGTTGCCCCACGGCTCTGGGTACTGATTTAGATATAAAAGTTCTGATGTGCTAAGTTTTATCCCTGAAAAAAAAGGTAGAGATATTGTTGGTATGGCAGGTCATATGGCTGACGGTCATGAAGTCTACAGACTAAATACCAGTCTTACTTGTGAAAATCTGGAATAAGTCTAGCACAGGGAAATCAGAGCACCAAGGGGCTAATTTATAAATGATATTACATTTCATGTGGGTTTTAAAAATAGGAGATTTTTATTCACTGGGTTAGGTTCTCTCCAACTCTACTCTAGAGTTACTTGGATTTAAAAGCTGGCCTGACCGTTTTTCTCTAATCTATGCATGCAAAAGAATGTGTATTCTCACAGGTCTTGGATGAAATTACTGACATGATTCCCACTTAAAAGGCAATATAAATCCTCATGGACTGCTCTGCAAATGTCCATGCTTCTGGGTCACACTAAACACACGAACCGAATTCTGAACTACTGACGATGACAAAAAATGACCATGCTTAGGGCTGGAGTCAGTCTAAGGAGCAATTCAGAAGAGATGCCTATTGGGGGCTGGACCCAATGATCTTGCGATGTCCCTTCCAGCCCAAGCGTCTATGAAATCTATGAAATCTACAGTCCCCGCTGACCTCAAGAAGAACGCAGTGTTGGTATAAGGTGCACTTCTCTTTTCTGAATCCGAACATAATGACCTACCTGGTTTCAGGCTTCTTGTCTAGCCACATAAAACCTACATTCAAAACAAGTCAAAAAACATAGCTGTCACCTCCCAAGTACTAATTTCACTGCTTGACTGGGGAAGGGGAGTGCGATATATTATCTCTCTCCTTGTTGCTGACTGAGAAAAGGCTGAGAAGAAGCTGGAGCTCATCTTTACTTTTTCCTTCCTGGTGCAAATGCTTTACATTTCAACAGTTCTAGCCATGAACCTGCCTGCCCCTGAACTCG
Source organism: Crocodylus siamensis (assembly GCF_052110815.1). Taxonomy (NCBI): domain Eukaryota; kingdom Metazoa; phylum Chordata; order Crocodylia; family Crocodylidae; genus Crocodylus; species Crocodylus siamensis. The sequence goes on along the minus strand of NC_143409.1, from coordinate 15,920,702 downwards.
CATTTCTGACTAGAGCTGTCAGTCACACATTCCCTCTTGCTACATTTCTTTTTAAGGCTCTTTTCTCCAGTCAGGTCCATTAAGCATGTTCAAACGCTTGCAGTGAGGAGCACAGCTCCTAGGCAAGATGCCAGCATTTTTCTTTTTCAGGCCCTTGTTAATAGGACTAGTCACTTCTGGGAAACAACTCACTTCAGAGCTAGTGACATGTAGGGAATAAGTTTATATCACCAGAATTGTGTGCATCAGACCTAAAAAAGCTTTCCAAGACACAAACAGAGCTTAAATATGCCATGAATGGTTGGCAGAAGCAGTTGTCTTCACCCTCCTACTCCCCTAGGCAAAAGGGGATTTTTTGAGGTCCAACAAATTATGGGCTAAACTCTGACCTGAGTTACAACCCTGCTGAGCTTGCACAGATTATGGGCCAGCCCAGCATTTGCCTCACAGGCCCCTACAATCAGACTGAAATGTAAATACCTTTCTGAACTTAAAAAATCAGGAGTTGCACTGATATCTGATGATATCAGATGTAGGTTTTCTTGACCCAGTTGCCCAAAATGTTTAGGTTTTCACTCCTTTGGTAAATTCTCAAGCTCCATACCACAAACCGCTAAATGAAAAGTATCTGCCTTGTCCTGCCAACATGTCATACATACATAGGGTTAGCACAGGTCTTTGGACCATGTGAAGCCCACAGTCCAAGACCCCTGGTTTAGGGCAAGTGGCAAAAGGAAGAAGACACCTCAGCTTCTACTGGGCAAAAAAGGGCAAAATAATACTTCTAGCTTTTGTACTCACGGGAGAACGTAGCCCAGAATTATTTGAAGGCTAGGGTTGAAGGGAATGGAGGCTTGGTTCTAGGTCTGCAGCAGAAGGTGGCGGGGGGCGGGGGGGGGGGTAGAGACAGATCTAAAAGCAGTCTGGCTCTCCTACTTCTCCACACATTGAGCCAGTTGTAAATTGAGCCAGTTATATTAAGGGGTATCCCTCCACAGTCACCTTGCTAATTCTCCCCAACTTCCTTAGGCCATCAGTGACTACTGCTTATCAGAAGTATGGTAATGGCAGTCAGGAATCAGTGAGACAGTAGATGGCATGAGCTGTTTCACAGCAACACTATAATATATTAATGTCAGCTGCAGGTATGGTACAGGAGTAATGCTGTGGAGTGACAAATGTGCAGCTTTCTTTCCAGGACTCCAATAAATGTTTTAGCTCATTTCCTGGTGGTAAAGCATTTTGTTACAACTTCCTACCGTTTGATTAATCTATAGACCAGCAAATGTTTAGGAGAAAATTATTTCTGAGACACAAGGAGAACTTTAAACAACATGGGGAAACAATGGGGAAAAAGCTCATAAAGTAGATTCATAGGTAAAAGGAGGACAGAGGAAAAAAATCTCTCTAAACTGGCATGTTAGCAATAGGATCGTTCTATTATTCTATCGTATTTGTTTTCCCCTAGACTGCATCACTGCTAAAGAATATTTTTGACAAGTAGTTAGAAGTATGAATAATGCTGATATTGAAAAGTACTTGTAGAAAACAACCCCCACAGCTAGTGAATACAGGTCATTTGAAGTCAATTATTATCAGTCCCTTAGAGTTTCATTCAAGGGGCTGGAGAATATAGATGCTTTGCTTACACTGAAGGATGCATCTTATTACATTTTACATCACAATGCCCATAAGGACCTCACTTTGTTGTCCAGGGAGAGGGCATCTTTTTTTTTTACTTTAGATCTAGACATGGGGCCAAGGCAGAACTTTGAATTTGGGGGCAACAGGAAAGTGATGTGGGAGAGAGATGAAAACTCAAAAATGAATCCCTCCAGGTTTTTTTTTTTGCTTTGGGGTCAAAACTAAAGCAAAACAGATCTTTGCCTTCATGGTCCAGTTCTGAAGCAGTTGAAACCTGATAAGATTTCAGCCCTGATTACTACAATCACAAACCCAAGGTTTGACATGGACAAAACCCAGTTTAATACAAATGGGAATTCAAACACTACTCTCTGTTCTCATCTCTACAGAAATATGCTTGTGGACACAAAAGCTGAATACAAGCCCAAAGCAAAAATGAGCATGTAGTCTCATTCATTTCCCATTAGAAAGTACAAAACAACCTCCTGGCTACATGTGAAACCTTTGGACAAGGTGCCACAAAGAACCACGTGTGTCCTATATGGTACTGAACACCATCAATACCTCCTGACTTCAGTGGCTGCTCAGTTCCTCTCGGGACCAAAACACTGTGAAGACACTGTGATAGGCAATTTTCCTTAGAGTTGGTGGCAATGAGGTAGATAGGAGCACATAAACAAGTGAGCATTGCAGGGAACTGTGATGTCTGACCATAGAAGGCCACTCCATTTATTTATGCCTTTTGTCTAAGTGCATCCCAATATTGTCTCTAAATCAGCTAGATCACACTGGAAAACAATAGCAAGGAAAAACTGCTTTTCTCTAAGCATAGGAAATTTCAGGTGTAGAGATATTAGCTTGTGCTCACAAATGAGGCTGAATGTTTAATCTAATTGCCGTTGCTTTTCAGACCATTTCTATAACGCAATTTACTTACACAATGCTTTAGACATGTACTTTGAGGGGATCTGAACTAAGACTTCCTGATAATGCAAATAAACGCTAACGATTTACTGAACAGCATCATGGTTTAGATGAGCACAATTGCTTTAGCTTCTTCCAAGATTAGAAAATCTGCACACAAAGGCCAGCTCAATAAACTGAAGGACTTAATTTCTGACTTTGCCTACTGTATGACATGCCAGTCTTTGTGCCATTTCTTCGCTTGAAAAAAGAAGACACTTTCTGCAGCCAAACAATGTTCTCCAATGCTCTTCTCTGGGCTTGTCAGGTTCCCCTCCCCTTCTCTAACAAGCTTAACATTTTCTGTGGCTCTTTGTGCTTCCTAAATAGATGTTAATTTTGAGAAAAGTCCTTAACCCAGTTTTAGAGATAATTTCCATTCTTCCAAGAGACAAGAAAACATTGAAAAAGCCTTGAGAAAGAGGACTACCAGCCACCAAAGAGATAACGTCCATTATGGAGGACTCTGGTCTCTGTTCATGGAACTTTAACACACTTCGGGTTTGACCAGAACATCTGGATTGGTTCTACTGCGCACGTTCTTCCCCAGCATTAACATTCAAGTCAGCACATTCTTGCTGTTCAGTTGCCAAAATGCTTAGACGCTACCAGTAGAAAGGTAACAGTTTCAAGAGATCTCAATAGCAGGCCTTCTTATCCCTACAATAAAACTCACATTCATTGACCTATCCTACCTCCTAAAAAAGAAAGTGATTTGGAGCTATGCTTTAACTTAAAACCGCAGTCTGCAGACCTTAAAAGTGGTTTGCTTATGATTCAGCTAGTGACCCAGTTTCTAAGGACCAATGAAATCATGTGTTATTTCTTGCTGAATAGGAAACGAGTCTGCTTTGTTCATCTTGTCTGTACATAAGTTACCATAGCAAAGCCATAGAGACAGCAAATGGTGGTTTGGAAGACAAAGTTTTTGTTTGATTCCATTAGTCAATTAATATAGCTGGAAACTGGAGGAATGGGAACAGGGTGAGCTTTTAAGAGGTTTTTCAGTTTCTAATAATCTAGAATATCCTTTTAAATCAGCACTGATAATACACAACCACAAACACACGAACTTAGCTAGTCACAGATAAAGTAGAGAAGTTCTTTTTCATGCCCTCTCTCTTCGCATTCTGGATACACTGAACAAACGTGCTTCTTGACACCATGGCCTAGATTCTCCACTGGTACACATCAGCAATGCCCCACTGATTTCCATGTTGGTTTATTTTGATTTACTCCACCTGAGACTCCATCCGAGACTCCATCCCTCCTCATGCTTTTGATATTCCATGCTTTTGAAGGAAATCTTTATAGCAGCAAAATCACTATTTCTGAGATTGATCACATTTCCGGGAGCAGTGAAGGAGTTAACTATACAAGTATTCAGCATCAATGTTATGCCTGACCTCTGGAGCAATCCAAATCCTGGTACGCATCCCACTGTCAAATTCTTTATTTCCCCTCTGACCTTCTTTTACCCAACTCAAAACAGTTTTTCCCGAAACACCAGTGTAGCCTCGCTGAACCATCAGCATCCTGATACATTTATCTGCTATTTTACAAACACAATGTAAAAATAATTTAATGATTCGTTAAAGCTGCCATCAAACAGCAGCTGAGGCCACATTGATCTGAGGACACTGTTATTAAGTTAAACCCATCATTCTTCCTAGTTTTGCTCAATATGCATTTCCTACGTGCTTCTCCATGTCAAGAGTGGGGGTTTTTTTTCAGTCAATGAGTCACAGTATTGTGCACTTAAATTAAAATAAAACCTGTTAAGGCAGGTAAAGCCTTTCCAGGTTGCCTAACCCTAATTGTTTCAGGCTTTGCAATTTGATATTCCTTCCATTCCAAAAATAACCGGGACACTGAATATAAAAGTAAAGGAAAACTGTGGAAATGCTCAAGCAGACTTTTTTTTTCTCAAAATCCTAAGTCTTCCTTTCACCTCAGTTGCTTTACCCTTCCATGAGAACTTCTTATCAATGCCTCCCTCATGCAACCTAAACATTTTCATCACTCCAAATTTTCGGTCTTGCACCAGTGTCTAGCCTACTCCGAACCATTGGGGAATTGCTGCACTTGTTTCATTCTCCACGGCTGTTAGCAAAAAGCTACGTGTGACATGAAGCAAAATTGTGGTTTTCTTCCAGTAAAGTGTACTTCTTGTTTAAATTTCTCCAATCTAGGCAGTTGGCCAACTGTTTCTGGATCAGAATAATCTAAGAATGGATACTTTTGCCCTGTTCAAATGATCTGCCTAGTTTCACAAAAGACAAACAAGAGAACCACAACTGCACTGCTGGTTTGACTATGCAATGCATTTATGTTGCTGCCTAAATAAGGGTCAGCATGCTGGATGAAACTTGTCAAGGACCCAGAGCTGTTTTAGAAATTTGAGTCTCCATTTAAAGACTAAAGGACCAAAGCCTCAGATGCTTTAAACTGGCATATTCCCACTGGAGTCACCCTTTATAGCACACAAATATTTAGCATCATTGCAAGAAAGATACCGTTTACTTTTTAAAATAAAATGATCAAACTGAGTTTGTGCATGAATAAAAAACTGATTTTCCTTTCTGTAAAGTATAGGGCATTTTGCAACATGGACTTTTTAATAAGATCGCTATTAGCTATATTAAGAAGTTCCCCCCGTGGCAGCAACATCCAAAGCATGACCTCCAGACACTTGACCATAAAGCTACGTGTACCTTCATTTTTAACTTGTAGATGAAGCCTAAAAAGATAAAGTCTCAGCACAGCTAGTGAGGAAGAAGATTTGGGGTATGATGGAGCAACCCACACTGGGACAACTGATCTATGTGGTTTGCATCTGTATTAAATATTATCCTCTCCACACAGCACCACTTCCAATGAACCATTTAGGCAGATATGAGGCTATCAGGCTACTGGCAAACTTTTAAAGTGGAATCAGGTTAGACAAAGGTTAAACATTTCTGCTCTATGAATCTGATCCACAAAGCAGACGTCTAACCCACATCTGGAAATTTCAGGGTTCTGAGGAATAGCAGCCAGTAGCAGAGAGGTCAAGAACTCTGGTTTCAAACATCTGCCTTTTCAGTAGACTAGTTCATGCATAGCAAAATAGACTTTTTGAGTGCTGTCCATTGCAACAGGAATAAAAAACAAAGGGCTTAATCCTTCCCTCAGTCACACTTGTGCAATTCCATTGACATATATGGGGTTTCATAAGTGTAACTAAGGACAGAGCTTGCCCCAACATTTCTTCAGCAAAAAATTTCAACGGAAGCAAACCTCACTCATGACCGAGCCAAACGTTGCCCTCAGCTAAAACCTGTGCAATTCCTGTCCTGGGAGAACAAAGTTTGTACATGTATCTTAGCAAGATATACTTCATGAGACAGATTTACAAAGATATTTGAGAGCTTAAAGATGCCCAGTAGGATTACAAAAGTACCTGAAGTGATTAGATGTCTGACTCCCATTGACTTCTAAATGGTTTAGTTGCATTTATACACTTTAGTAACTTCAGAAGCTTAAATACCTTTCAAGTCTGCCCTTGCATGATTAGACTGCTAGTAATAATACTGGAGCTGCCTGCTTGTCTCCACTCTTGTACTGTATTGCCTTTTATTAGGGTTCATGTGTGCTAAAGAATCTATTGTAGGGTTTTCCATAGTGTTCATCATATTACTATATCTTTTGACAATATAAGCAATGGATAGATTGCACACACAGTGAGACTGATCCTCCTGATCTGAAGGGAGAAACTACACTGAAAGTAATGGTATTACACCAGTGCAAAACTCAAATTCCTGAGGCATCAGTCAAGCCCTTTACTTGAACTGGAGAAATCTAAGCATAATAGAACAGCCTGCAGGGGGGAAAAAAAGGGCAAATTGGATACATCCTACTTTTATGCAACATAAGATTACATGGGAAAAAATGTGGAAATTGAATACAACAAAGCCTGAGTAGCTGTGCCAGTTCTGAAATATTTCAGTGGGGTCCTGGTGGTTTTAAATTTTACAGAAATAAAGAATGAAACAGTAACCACCATGCTGTTTAGACTACAGAAAGTGTAATGCTCCATCCATAGTCAAATAATTTCTGCACTTTATATATGCAAGAAATAAAAACCATGTACAGCAACTAGTATGAAAAAAAAATGACAGTGAGCCTGCCAGTGCTCCTTTGGAGGTATTTCAGGGACAGGATGCCAGTAGTAACTTGGATTTTATTTCAAAACTTAATGGAAGGAGAAATTCCTCCGCCCATCAGAAGGGTTGAAGTAAAATGAAAAAAGAGAGGCATTTCTTTGTAAGTGTCAGTCATTAACAATCTTTTGAACCATTTTTAAAAACTGCTGATATTTGTCCAAGGGTAAATCAGCAGGAATCTGGAAAAGCACTTTAGCTCTGCTTTTTAAAGGAAAGACATTCAAACAATTTGTGGGTGGTACCTGTTGAAGTTAATTGGGTACAGAATGATGTCCTCTGGTGTTCCCCCATCCCAATGAATGGTATAAGCTTGCTCCAGCATCACCACAGGTTGGTACTGTTGGTATGGTACTCCTCTATTGACGCCTTGCAGCTTCAGGGGATGAGAATAGTATGTCGCTCTGGCAATTGATAAGGTTAGATTCTCAGGACGTCTGGCCTGAATATAAAGCTGTGAGTGAAAGGAAAAGGACAAATACATTCATTAAACCATCCAGGCTCTGTCTTAACATGCATGTTTGATCATCATTCCCTTTAAATGATTTTGCTGATGAAGAGCTCAGAACATTTGGAAAGCCACTGAAGTGCTTCCAATTCAAATAAAGACATACAACAGGCATAGACATTTCATAGCCATTTCCATGTGCTTGATTAGGTGACATGAGGAATATGGCAGGAAAAATATTTATAATTCAACCTCAAAGTGAAAAGGTTAATTAAAATAATATTTAGGCCCTTTTTTTCCTTAAGAGTGTAAAGATTTACCATTTAAATACTCAGGGCTACAGATCTGATCCCATCTCCACTGAAGACATTACAATTCTTTCCATGGACTTCAGTGGGCTTCGGATCAGGGTTAATTTTGTAATGGAACCCACATCTGTTTTCAGGTTCAAGACTGCAGTGATGCTGCTGGGAAGCAGTAAATGAAGAGCCTTCCAAAAAACTTCCTTACAATTCAAGGAATGTATTATACAATCCATAGCATGACTTCTTTGCATCGAGGTGAACAGATGCCCCCAGAAGGGAACAGAATTTGGATTCACCCAAAGGAGGAATTACAGTAAAACACACCTCTAATGATTCTTGGGTCCTGGCCAAAAAAAAAAAAAAAATCAAGGGAAAACTAGTTCATGCAGAAAAATCCATTTCAGCCTTCGGGGGGAATACTTAGTGCACATCAGCTAAGGGCTGTGGGGTGCCCTGGGGCAGCAGCAGGATACAGTTCTATTTATATGCACATCTGCTAGTGTAATGTTAACATTTCTGAACATTGTATAGAGCCGACTTGCTCCTTGGAAGATTTAAAAATAAACTGAGGAAAACTCAGAACACATCCAGTCCCATTTCCTTCTCTCTCATGCTGTTAAAAAAAAGGCACTGCTTACTTTTGATAACATTGCAGACCCTATGAAAGAGCAGTAGCGAGGAATTCTCCAACAGCTTTAAGTGCCACATGTGACAATGGAAAGCGAATAATGCACGCTTGGACAGGGCAGTGGACAGGACAACCAGCCATCTGGGTTCTAATCCAATCTGCCACTATCCTCTTAAAACATCTTGGGGTGCCGACTTCTCTGTACTTATTCTGTTGCCCCTTACTTCACCATTTTAGAAGAGGGGACTGTCTCTATGTTCATGGACAGTAGCTAGGACAATAGGGTTTTTATCTTAGTTGAGACATATAGGTGCTACTGAGACATTAAAAATAATGGGACTTATTAAAAGATAGGGCTTATTTAAAATGGGAAAGGCCTTGATGTATTGACCCAATAGTTTACATGTTGTACTGCAGCCAAGAAGCAGGTGTTTGCATGCCAGATGACTCAAAATGCTGCAACCTCTTGCTGCTGTTTTCCTGGAATGTAACACCTTGATGTCAGTAAAATTCATTTAACAGGAGAGTGTGCCACATATCTAGCCAGGGGATTATTTAACCTATGGCCTGCCTCTGGCATGGTATTTTTAGAAACAGGTTTCAACTTGGAATCTAAAGTCAAGGTATTTAAGTCTGGATGTCTATTCAGTTAAGATCCTAATCTAGAGACCCCATTTTCAAGAGGAGCTGGGCACTTACAGGTCCTACTGTTTTCAATTAATCTGATGCTGTTTGGCATTTCTGGAAGGCTGTGGCCAGAAGCATAGCCACCCAACTTTGAAAAATGTGCCCTAAAGTCACAAAAGATAATCCCAAAATTGTTCTATAGTTTTCACAGACCACTGGTCAAATCCTGTCAAGATCGATTTAATAAAAATAGTAACTGGTTCTGAGAACCACATGAAGACCCTTAAGGGTTACATCCAATACCAGGACTAACTAACTTTGCTGTCAACACTGTAGACCACAACTCTCAAAAATCATTTTCCAAGCAAAGTTCATTTACTCATTCCTTAATACCACAAGAAAGAATAAATTTTAGATTCAGATGAAAGACATTTTTTACTTACAAAACCAAAGAAGAAAAATCTATTTGCCCTCAATATTCAAACTGTTGATAGGGAGGTCAGAGCTGTGCCATGCAGTCAAATAATGTATCAATCACATTCATCACATCAGATTGAAATGATATGGCTGGTGCTGTACAGGTGGTCAGACTGGATGATCACGAAAATTTCTTCAGGCCTAAAAGTCTATGAATTTATGTATAGGTTTGACCTGAACAGTGTTATTCTGACTAAGAAACATTAGAAGGAGGTCAGCTACTGCAAAACAATGTTTGAGTTCTGTCTTTCTATATGGATGTCAACATTTTTCATCACTTCATTTCTAACCTTTGAATTCTGCAGTTTGTTTCCTCAAATATGTGTCCAGTAATCACAAAATGTTTAGGTAGTAAATAAAGAGCACATATTAAAAAATTAAAAATAAGATCACCAACAGCCCTCAAAACATTGAACCATTCGAGGAAAAACAGAAGGTTCTTGAATTCCAGTATATCAGAAAAAGAAAGTCTTCTTAAATATTTCAGGATACTTTAACAGCTGAAAAGTAAGTAATTGTGTATTGTAGACTGGAATGTCCACTGCAACTGATAATGGGTCCAAGAAAAGGTTGGAAGAGTTTATTATATGCTTCCAAAATAGGATGATAAGGAGCAAATGTCAAATCATTTAACTGGTGATAACATTTTCTTAAATGCCTAGGGACTCAGTTACAGACTGAACTAGAAGGCTAATAATTACAGTTACTTTGACAACAATACAGTAAGTGTTATAATGAAGAAAAATGCATCTCTTGTGGTTAAGGAAAAATATTTGTAAACTTACTTCATACCTCACTGCAGCCAATGCATGAAGAATTTTCAGTATAATCATCATCGAGTATGTTTTCAGCTGTATAATACAGGACTTAGCTATCTGGTGGATGTTTTGAAGCTCATGTAATCATTTTTATTAGCACTGAGCAATCAGGGTGTTCAAAAGCCCTGGCCCAGCAAAAAAAAAGTCTTTATTTGCAAGCTTTTGGACACATGCACACTTCTTTAGGCATAGGAGGGTGTAAAGATGGTAAAAGGTAGCAAATCTGGCTTGAAACAAAAGGCAGGAGCCAAATTTATATGCTCACAGAGCTGATTCAACACAAGAGAAATTCCTTCCCCAGGTCAGCCTTCCATCATGCCATCCTCCTGTGAAATATGAAACATCACAACCAGAAGGAAGCATCATTCAACATCCTGCTTGCCATCAGATAACTTTGAGGTAAATAAACTGCTCTAACTTTTATCTGCGCCTAATTTGCACAAAATGAACTTTTTCAACCTGATCTTACAACACCTTTCAGTTCTCCTGGGAAATATGAATTTTCATTTCCACCTAGGAAAAATTTTACAAACTTTACACTCTTCTATCCCTGAAGAAGGGTGCATGTGCCCAAAAGCTTACAAATAAAGATTGTTTTTTAAAGTATCTAGTTGGTCTAATAAGAGATATTACCTCTACCAAGAGTTCTGATTGCCTTTGCCTGTAGACCAACATGGCTACAACCTGTATCCTTGACCAGCAACAAACTTAGTGTAGACAGACCCTCACATTCCTGTGCAGCACCACTTAAGTTAATGGGGTATGTAGTAGCCAAGTTTGACCTGAAAGAGGTTTATGCCCACAACTGAATTGTACAATTCCACAACTGGATTATGAGAACGACAGTTTGGATGCTGCAATCTTCTCCTTACCCATTGCACGGTTCCACGTGCCACCCAGTCTGTGGACTTCACCTAGGAGGGAGCCAGCACCCATTCTATCCATGACCTCTTTGTGATATCTGCTACCCAGGATGCTGACTGGTGCCAGTTCTAACAAGAGTTTAATGATGCAGCAGGCTGTCCTCTATGGGCTGGATGGAGACCACCAATCTGTTTTATGTAGCCTCCGAACATCCATCAGATGGAAACAATTTTTGGTTACAGCTGAACTGGCCATAGTCAAAATGAAATTTTGAGCTCACAGGCTTGAAAGCTCATTACCCTAAGCTGTCCACTGCCCCAAAATGTGTTTAATTTCACATCAAAGCCTGTTCCCTACATATTATTCTTAAAGTGTCACGAAAGTCTGTCTATTTTTTTTCATTCTTTTCTTCTATGACATTTTTACTTGCTTTGTTTAACATGGAAAATCTTAATCACTTTCCCTTTTTGAATACACATTTCTGGAATGAAAACTTTGTGAATGTGAACAAATTTATAACACTTGCCTCCAAAGAGGAAGAAGAGATATAGCAAGAGAACTGTGTTCTAGGAAAAGAAACCTGGCTTGCTGGTCCTCTAGGGTTATCTCGGCAAATTTTCATCAGATCTACTAAAATAAAAGGCAGTAGGAGAAAGTGAAGTGGGCATGAAGGTATTCTAAAACATGAGAAGGAATGACAGGTGGATACAGTACAAGATGTAACACACATTTGTTAAGATGAAATGTAAAATGATCCTTCTGAATTCCCATTTATCCACACTAAAACGATGTTTCCTATCTCTACGTGCATTGCAAGACTCCCTAACAGACTGTGAAATTATTGAAAAAGACAGGTTATATTTGAACTCATATTTGATTTGCTATCTAGCTGGGTAAAGAATATGAAGGTAAGCAACATGCAAGGTACTAGACACAGATTCTTGACTTCTGAGCTGAGAGGACATGGGTATGACTTTTAAACATCTAGTTCAGCCACTGTTTATGTTTCTCCTACAGTGCGGGCATGTCAGATGGGCATCAGGTTTCAGCTTCAAGTTAATCATTAAGGGCCCAACCTTGGTTCGGATGCGAGGAGCAGTTTTCTTCAGCAGTCTCTTGGAGCGCACACACTCTATCTTTCTCAGCTGGTGTGACTGCCAAAAACGCTATTTCCCGTGACAAGAATGTTAAGCCTTTGAAACTGAAGCTTCTAACTGAAGACCCTAATGCTTTTCTGGAAAAGTACATCATTTTAATCCTATAAAAATACTGGGACAGATTCTGATTTCAAATAATCCAGCTTCAATCTAGATTTGTTCTGATGAAGTCAGCAGTTACTCCAAATTTATTCCAGTGTGCAGCAGAAACGATAATCTGACCCCCCAAGTTGTGATCCTCTAATTGTGCCAGAATTTAACACAATTAGCTAAGAAAGATCACACAACTTTTTCTTTCTAGTGACCAAAAGTACTGAGCAATTCTGAGATGGTGAAGCTCCTTTTCACTGACTTGAACTGGATTCTGCACTTCTATCTCTTCAAAAGTATCAGGGAACCTTCAATATCACTGGTTAGAAACATTTTAAGAGGAACTGCCTGCAGAGTTTTTTGACCGATTTACCTTTAGAAAAGATGGTGGAAGTTATTACTGCTGAAACAGGCTTTGCATATCAGTGAATACCAGCTAAATATATGTAACTGGTCACAGAAAAGACATAGGAAGGGCGCAGGACCAGCTTTAATTGCAAATATTCACTTAAACTTGGGTCTGGAAAAAACAAAGTATTAAGACAAATGGAACTTCTTACCCTTATTAGATTAACAGTACTATAGGTCTTAGGGAATATAAACCAAGTGTGATGAACTGGTTATAATTATTAAAAAATTGGTTAAAAATCTGGTTTTAAAAAGTATCTCTTGAATGTTTTGTAATAGGAGGGCATTTATTTTACTGCGATACAGAATATTGGCTGACTCAGTAGTGCTACACTTTCTTATCCTGAGTGTCTGATGCTTTCTTTTTACTGATCAAGTAGCTTGTACTGCCAAAAAAACTGTGTTTGTTGTAATAAAAATAAGAGCTAACAAAGACAGGACATTTTCCAGACTCTTCCGATTAATTTCTCAAGTATTACTGAGAAGTCCTGGGAGGAGAGAATAAATACTTGGAGTAAACAGTTCAACTGGAGTCAAGGTGAAAGCAGGAGACAGAAGGCATAAGATTTGTAAAAGCACCTAATAAGTTAGGAACCTAAATCTGACTTCCAAAATGTAGGTATCTAGAAGCCTAAGTCCCATTGGCTTCATGTTGGTGTTTTTGAAAATCTTATCCAATGGGCCACCCACATGAAGATAATTATAGGTTATGGGCCTTGGGTTATCAAAGAATAACGCTGCCCTCCTGCCCCCATTTTCTTATTCTCTCTTTGTAAAGGCTGAAACTAACTCATGTTCCAAAGTAATCTAGGACTTCAACTCTTGGGTCTAAAGGCCCTGGGTGTGTCTTAGAGCCTCTCAAAGACTTAGGATCACCAACTCTCAAAATTTTATTGAAAGCCTCATTTTATTTGATGTGCTTATTAAAGCTCCAGCTCCTGGATTCATATTACTAAATAAGAACCTCTGCTTTCGTTAAAAACAGAGCAGTATGTGGCAGAGAAAAAGTTTGAAAATAAGAACCATAAAGGGTAAAACTCAAAGGATAAGTAAAAAGAACCAAAAACTCATCATTTTTTTAAAAACCTAAAAATAAAACAAACAAATAAAAAAAGCACATGGTTTTCAATAGGGCTGTGCGAAGCTTTGAGTGCTGATTTGATTCAGAGGAGATTCGGCCCGATTTGGTGGCTGAATCTCCAAATCAGAATTGAATCAGGAGACCAATAACAAGATCCAAATTGATTCGAAGCTCTCTGAATCGATTTGGTAAAGATCCTGAGAGCTCTGGATATTTGGGCAGTCCCTGCTTGCTGCCACAGGGAGCTGGACCTGGACTCTGTGCTGGTAAGTAGGGGGCAGGGACTAGGGGAGGGGACCATAGGGGGCCCCCCCCCAGGCCCCATCCCCTGCCTGCTCCCCCAGCTCCTCTGAGTGCCCCCCAACCCTGCCTGCTTCCCCAGCCCCACCTCCCATGGCTGCCCTGTCTGCCCCAGCAACCAGGTCTTTAAAAAAAAAAAAAAAGCCCACACTCACCAGATGCTGCAGCAGCCTTGGAGCTTCTGGGGGTTGTGGCAGAGGCCCCCCCTGCAGTGCGGGGCAGTGGGAGGCAGCGGGGATTGCTCCCCCCTCTCCCCCCACAGCCTGACAGGAGACAGTGAGTATGGGTTTTTTTTTGTTTGTTTGTTTTTTTAAGAACCAGGAGCTGGGGCTGGGCAAGGAGCCATAGGGGAGGGCTGAGGAAGTGGGCGGGGGTTGGGAGACTTGTGGAAGTTAACTGCTTATGGTGGAGAGGAGGCCAGGAAATACATCAGTAAAATTTGGTGATGAGTTTCTCCCTGTGATGCCTCAGGTGAGGTGGAGAAACATCATCATGAACATAAGAAATCAAAGAACTCTCAAGTAAAAGTTTCTCTATAGCCGTTGAATTTTAAATCCTGCAAAAGGAACAGGAGTTTCCACATAATTCCTCTTCTAGGCCTGGTCAAAAAAGTAGCAAATTAAATGAAGAATACCAACAAAAATAAGTATGTGTCCAGTAATCTGATTAATGTGTCTAGTAAATTGAACTTTACTTATCCCCCATCCCGCAACCACAAAAAAACTTGCTAAAGTTCTGGGTGAAGAGTTTGGTTCTAATTTTATATGAGCCAGTTAGGCCATCCCTAATCTTAGCTTCAAAACGCAACTCATAAGAAATGAAACAGTACTTTTACCAGGGGTATTAGAGTTTACAAGATCAAAGTAACTAATCTTTTTCCATAACTGGATTTATTCTTTGATGCTTCTGAACTGAAATATATACTGCAAGATTTGGCATAAACAAATCATCAGTTTGGATAAAGATCTGGCGAGTCTGCCAGTATGGTTAGGCACTGAAATGATTATATCCTATAAAATTAAATAGACTTTTATTGCACAGAGCCAATTATCTTCACTACATATACATATACATTTCCCCACCCAACAACTCAAAATGAAGCCTTTAGTATGAACTTTTTTTACTCAGCTGAATGTTGATTGGCTGAAAAGCACTAGTAAGAGACAGATCCCAGAGAAGGAAATGTTTATTCTTGCCTAAACTCAGCCAAGGAATTTTCTATGGTGGAAAAAACTGCCTCACCCCATAGACTGCCATAATGGGAAGGGTATAAATAGAAATAAAAATATAAATTCCTACTTGTTTACAAGTCAAAATTTAACTCCTGAGTTCCCAGAGACCAGGATGCCATTTCTACTCCATACAAACAGTTCAAAACAGAAGTGCAAAGCACAATAAACCTGACTCTATGTATTTCTTGTACCTGAATCCAATTCTGTTTCCAGGGAAGTCAACAGCTATATTCTTTTTGACTTAAACTTAAAAATAAAGGACCAGTATCTATATTCTCACATAGCTTTCACTAGTATCACAGTATTGTAGTATTCACTAGACGTGACTCTGCAACTAAAATAAATGCAGCTACTTTTATTCATAAAGAAAGACCTGATAACTTAGTCCTTTAAAAGGGCAGTTCCAACTACACAATCTGCAGGATTTTATTCTATGCTACACCCTGTACTTCAGATATCCCGTCAGTGATTAATAAATACATGATGGAGACACGCATGTATAGCACATTCCAGCCTCTACATCAGAATCCTCTTAAAGGAACGGGTGCCCTCCTACCATTTATAATATGATCTACAATCTGATTTTAAGACCTTTTTTTCCTCATCACATTTGTTGGTAATAAAATAAAGCAGATATTTATTTTGGAAAAATAGATAACTATAATGAACAAACAAGCATTTTCACTCTGATTCTTTATCTTTTGTATTGTGCCACTGAAGAAATTCAGTTCCTATAGCCATGTAAATAAAAAGCCCACTTCAAATATCAGTGAGGAGAATATTACTGTTTCTCCTGAGAATCACATTTGCTAGGCTCACAATATATATTTTCTAAACACAATCTACACTTGCATAGGCACATATGCTACATATTGGTTTAATTTCTGCATATACCCTCCAGTGACATCCCAGCATCTAATATGGTGGAAAAAAAACTGTATGTACATAATACATGCAAAAAGCAGTATTTCTAAATGACTGAATATGTTTTTAGTATGGTTTTTGCAAGAAACAAATGACTTTCCCTCATAATCCATGCATTTGTTTTCACAAACATCACACAGTAAATGTCAAACTGTAATCACTCATTTCTTCCTTCTGCTAAACATGATTAACAAAAGTATCGGGCATTTTCACAGGCCACCCTGTTTCCAAAGTTCTTTACAAAAACTAATTGTGCCTCCAAATCCTTGTTTTAACCAAGCCAATGCATATAGTTTTGCCCGTTTTCATAAATGAACAAAATGAAGCCATGAGTCTAATTCTGGAGACCTTATTCACATGAGCAAGGGCTCCAGGCTTGGGAAGTTAAGTGATTAATTCATGGCCTGCCAGAGAGTTAATGAACAGTCTCAAGATGGCTTTAACTCCTGGTGTTCACTTGTTACCTAACTAACATTAGGCTTTTCCTTTAGCACCTTGGGTGGGAATAACAGGATATGCCATACTGTGTTCACTCACCTTAAAGAGTCCTGGCAAGATTTCCAATGAACTGTAATGGCATATTAGGCCTTAATGTTATTGTTCTGCTATATGGCCATATAATCAATGATCTAGGGCCTAGAAGGAGGAGGAGGAAGAGAAGGAAGACAAGGAATAGTCTTTCTTTTTCCTAAATTTAAAACAAAAAGGTTCCCTGAAGTTCTGAATAATTGTGCAGATGGAGTTCCCATGCATTGCTGCAGTTTCTCCACTGAAATGACAAATAGCCTTTGGGAAACAAGAACTAAAATGAGTTGGACCTGGGTGCTGCAACTTTACGGCACTGGGCTGCTACACCTGTGAGAGCCATACAGACATGCAGTCCTGCCAGCTTGCAAGAAGCTGAGAGATTACATCACCACTACAATTCTTGAACAAAGATGACAGCACTGGAAGGACTAATTGTTGACCCAATTTATTTTTCAGCTTTCTACTACTTTCTTCTGTTTTAGCATTGTTTTCTGTTACCCAGCACCAAAATTTGTAAGGACCTTCTACCTAGGGAGGTCCTTTGTGGAAGTGATTAGAGTAATATTGATTTGAAATACTCCATGGGAACCTAGAACTATGGCAAGATGCTTTCTAGCACTAGCATCCTCAATCAGCCCTTTAATAAAATATTTTTTCTGAGTACCTCCAAGTAAGTTATAAGCTACAAGTGTTACCTGTGCATACTTCCCAGTGCATATCATCCCATTCCACCTTGGAACTGTGAGACAACCTGGATGACGAAGCAGGGAGTTGTCCGCTCTGCCTACGAAGGTGTCTGGATATCCCGTCACTGAACCATCCAGATCATGAAAAACAGAAACTTTGTCACCATCATTATCATTGTCTCCAAACCATTGGCCTGGTCTACCAAAGAAAACCTTCAGCCCAATCTACAAAAAAGAGACAAAAAAAAAAAAAAGAGGTTGCTACCACAGCTGCTTACTAAGATGAACAGAGGCACAGTTATCCATCTCAATTATAAATATCTCTAAAGTAGAAAGCCCTATGAACTCACCAAGATTTATGTAAGTGTTGCCACCTGTATAATGGATGTATTTAAACACACTTTTGGCTATAAAACATTTATTTTCTTGGGTCCATTCTTCTTGATTTGTTTCTTAATTCTGATAATTGTTTATTTTCCCCACTGATATTTGTTTTCATGAAAATAATGCCTTTGGATCCAAGATGTTCATTTACTCCTGCTGCTTATTCCTTAAAGTCATATACAGCAATTAACTATGATGTGCTGTAAACAAGGATATGACTTGAGGAATAAAGATACCTTGAAAGCCTCTTCAATGAAGTGAGCAAGCATCCTCTTGAATGGAAATGTTCCAAGAAACAAAAAAAAGCTGTCAGATATATGCAGAATTTTTTCCCCAAAGCGTATTTCCAAAGGTTGCCATAAGCAGTTCTTGAAGGCACCTTTATTTTTAAATGTTCCCATTTAGCTTAATTAACCTCCAGTGTGAAACAGCAACTCTTCTCAGATTTTACACTGGTGGATATTCTAATATGATCTGAACATATTTCTTTTTTGAGGAAAAAAAACCATGATACAGCAGCTAAAAATACTACTTTCCTTATGCACTTCCCCAGTTTTTAAAATAGTTGAACAGCACAGTAATAACAGTTAAAACAGTCAAATTGGTAAAATCATAAAGTCTGACATAAAAACTATTAAGAAGTAAAGAACCTGCAAAAGTGTTGACTATTTGGTGTCTGTGGGTAAAGCAATGTGGGCACAAGGGGACAGTGGATCTACATGCTCTAGGTTATAGGAGTAATGTTTTCACATGTGGACAAGAGTTTACATACCAGGTGCTGGTCGACCAAGGGCTTTGAAAGCTTGATCTTAAAAACCTCAGTAGGGCAACTGAGAATGATAAGAGCCTGTCAGTATTTCTTCATCACATGAATAGTCCTGTTGGTCTACAAAGGATTAATAATGGGGTAACAACTACTTGCACAAGTCAAGGTTTCAGGACATTTAGTTTAGACTAATCAAATCAGATTGGGTGCCAATTTTCTGTCCTTCTCTTAATCTAACTCCTGGTCTCTTACACTAATATGTATCTCAGTCCTATTTTTAAAATAATCAAAACACAGATTTTGTATGCATATTTTTGGGCAATTTCAATTCGGTTCTCATCTCACTGAAGCAAACCTTCAGTGAGCTATTTGGCAAAGAAGGATCCTAGTGATAATGTCTTCTTTTTTTATTTGAAAAAGAAAACGTTAGCAAAATGAAAACACTGTACTTCAGTTCAAAGCTCCATGTTAAATATACTGCAACAGTACACTTCTGGGTTTGAATATAAAAATGGGGACTTCAATGGTAACAGAACAAAGACAGATGTACTTCAAAAGAAAGTAAAGTACAGCCTGTACAGCTTAAATTTAATTAAAGCACCAAGGGGCAGAAAGTTTAAAGTGTTTAAGTTAATCTTTTTAAAATTGTTCTCTCAACTTGGAAAGTCACAAGTAAAATGGATATTCTAAAAAAATCCAATTAACAGCCCTGCTGCCTTTGTACATTTCAGTGCAGCTTTTAATCTTGCAAACTAGGTGATGCGGTTTGTACTGAATCAGGACTCCACACTGGACAATATCTTCTTTTAAACTGAAAAGATGTACAGCCATTGAAAAGAATCAGCTTCCAGATGCAAAATGCCAGAGACGGAAATGACATAAAAAGAGAGCACATGGCTCTGAGTTCGTCTAGCTGTCGTGTTGCTAATTGAATTTGTGGGTGCTTTGTTTAAGTCAGAAGTACAGAAATTGGATGCCATTTTAAAAGTATCAGTCCAGTACATATTCACTGTTTCAACTGATAGATTATGTGGAATACATGGGGGGGAGAGGAGGAGTATTTCACAGAGCCTCAGTCAGTTGTTTGCAATATTAAAGTAATGCTTATGTATTGTACTACAGCCAACCCGTAAATCACCTTGTGCAGTTATGGCTTAGAGGGTGGGAGAGACAATCTCTCTCCTACCCATCGTTAAGTTTATTACATAACTTTCCAATTTATCACCTGAACTTATATAACATGGAGAAATTTGTGCACCTTTATGTAACATATCCATACACTTCAGTAGAAAATAATAACCCTTTTGAGGGTTTTTTTCAGTTAACCTCTACAATTTAATAATGAATCATATCTTGTCTACAGAATTCTATGGAATGGGGCAGCACATTTACGCAGATGATATTATACTCTGTTATTATCATGCCATTAATCCTTTACAAAAACAGATTGCCTTCCTTTTGAAAAACTAGCTTTGACCAGTTTGAATCTGCCCCTCTTTCATGGTCACTGAACTCCTACATCATCATAGTGAGCCTCTTCCTTTGTAGCTTAGACTAAGGCCCTGGTTCTGAAGGTCGAATGATCATTGCAGGCAAGTGCCATGCATGCAAAGCCCCACTGAAGTTAGTAGAATTTAGAAATGCAGGGGTCAGTTTGCCTGTATCAGCCTTCTGTACCACAGCCTAACTCAGGTAAGGAGGAAAAAAAGTGACCAATAATAGATAGCGTCTACTTCTATAGGGTCTTATCCAAAGCCCACTGAATTCAACAGGAGTATTTCTATGGATTTCAGTGGATTTTGGATCAGGCCTATGAACTATTTCAGGAATGAAATATTACAGGAATGAACTATTTCCCTCAAATGGATCAACCCAAGTGAAAGAAGATAAATTTAGGGCCCAATCTGCCTCCTTTGGAGAGCAACCTTAAAATGCCATTTCACTCTAGTGAGAACAAGATGCCTACAATCATTTTCTTTGCTTTTACCATTTGGTGGGTGAGAGTAATCGTCCACAACATGTAGGGACATGATCTCAATGTTTAGTTTCCTTTTTGCCAACTTTAATTGTTTGGAAACTACTTTGTCTGACTTTGGATTTGGCTTTTCTGACTGGGAAGCATACTGCTAAGATGCTCTATGCTAAATATAAACTCTCCTCTCATCCATGTGACTGTATCATTCCAGCCTGTGTGACCTCCCTTTTGTATGACTATCTGAGACAATGGGAAGTCATTAAGCTTGACCAAGGCTCATTATATGGCCCTTCCATACTGGTCTGGCCATGCAAAGGGCCATACAGCTGCACTAAACAGACAGCTGGTGGATTCCCCTGGCTGGGCAGTTCCCAAGATGGCAAAATCCTGGCACAGCTGGGAGTAAGAGGGCATGGCCCCATCTCTAAATTCTGGTTACAGGGGGAAAAACAAACACTTTATGACCATTAATAGCCAATATAAGCCACTTTGTAAGGAAATTCTCAGAGGGGGCAAACCAGACCATGGATTGAAGGATTCCCCCCAACCTCCTCCTTAGGATTATATAGAGCCTCTGTCAGTGATGTTTCCTCCTACCCTATTTGTTTTTATTTAAGTCAATAGAAACACCCATGGGAAGACATGATCACTTAACCATGATAATCAGTTTTGTACAGGTAGAAAACCAATTACTCTTGCCAGTGCTTTGAAGATAACCTTTAAATAAGATTTCCAAAGCATTCTTATTATACAGTGGTAGTGGTAGAAATAGTAATAATGATGAAATATCATCATTACATTTTCTTTACATGTAAATTGTTAACAGAGATGCAAATGAATTACCTTTGCTTGAGTATAACATTTAGTTCTTCTGATCCACTGAACAGTTATATTGTTATTAAGCAAGACATAACTAGTGTTATTATTTAGTCATTTAAACAGTGAGTTGATTAGCCTGAACAATTAGGTGATAATTCACCCAGCATGACTGAATGACTGACAGTTCTGACATTATTATACACCTTGCAGTGATCTTTAATTTCTTCTGAAGTGACTGAAAAATTATTGGTAAACAATAAAAATTATTGGAACTGAACCTTAGTTTCCCTGTCAAAAATAATAGAAGAAGGAGTCTATACATGAATAGCAATTTAAACAATGTAGAGCTTCTGTCTTAATCAGTTTGTGCACAATTAGTAATAGAACTACACACAACAGTGATCTTTACAGTATTAATTCAAGATTAGCATATCTGGGTTCAACCCAGATAAAACAGAACTAAAAGCAAAGGTGCTACACTCTAGGTGGTTATTAGCTGCTTAAAAATTGGCAGAATATCAGCCTAGCAAATGGGCACCATTTGTCAGGAATGTACAAACAAGGAGCAATTATTTGGATAATGTCAGTAATCTTTTGCAATAAGCCCAGCATGTGCTATTTTAATTAGAGTGCAGCAATATTTAATAACTCCAAAAATTCCTGCTGCACAGACCTTAGATTTCAAAGGCGTTGCAGCACTAAACTGTCTCCCAGGCCTCAGGAGGTGCTGTGACACTTAACAGTTTCTCAGACCTCAAAAGGTGCTGCCATGTTACACATCCACATTTTCAGCTGTTTCATAGCTAGTGCTCCCCTTTCCTAATGTGCAGACAACTAATGTGCCTGCAAGCATGTGGATTCTGGATTGGAGATCCTAGCCTATAGCCCACGCTCAGGCAAAACTCCTGCTCTCTTCAGACCCTCGGCAAGATAAGGTTTTCCAGGTTTTCCAAACACAGTCTAACGCTTTTTTCTTTCAAGTGGTGCCATCTCCCTGTGAGGAATGTAAAAAATGCTCAGCTAAATTACACTTCCTCTTGTTCTGGTGCTAGGTGCCACATGTGCAGACAGCAGGTAGATCCTGAAGTCTGATTTACTGAAATGCACGGGAATGAAGAAACAGTAATTTTACAAGGATACCACACAACTGACTGTGCATACAGGCTTTGTATAAAACATGTTCCTAAAGTCAATATAAGGTGTGGTGATGCAGACACAGAAAGCTGCTTGCTCTGCCAAAGACAATGGCTTTGGTCAATATTACAGTGTTCCTAAATGTCCTAAAGACAAAGCCAGGCCTCAGGCCAATGCTATTGAGTTCATGAATGCTATATGGAGTCTAGGACTCATTTTGATTGAGGTAGGGATAGTTTACAATCTCTGGAAGGAAGCTTTATGGAATTAGTAATTTCTCAAGCCAGACTCAAGCAAAGGTGATTCCCCACATGAATCCAAGGACTGGAACTGTCCAGTATCCTATGACCCTGACCAGCACAAAAATAAGGAGCCTGATTCAGCAGTCCTTATCTGACCTGGTCAGATTCACCATTGCAAACCACTAGATTTACTCAATGTACTGACACTTCACAAATCAAACTGCACACTCTTGGCAACATAAGCATCACTCCACTAAAGTAAATGGTGCTAGGGATAAGTAGCAGCTGAACATCTGGACCGCTGGAGCTGATATCTTAGTCTTCTTCAGATTTTGTAGCTTTTCTTATCCTGAAGGAAGCTGTCTGAGCGGCAGTTCTCAAACTACAGTCTTAAATAATTTCTTTGAAGAGAGAACTGATGGCACGTCAAGCTGGCCCAGCCAGTGGAGCATCCACCCTAGTTTGGGAACACTTTCTCAACAGTAAATCTCTCACCACTGAGAAAGACTTTTGGAAACACTTACACTTCTCTCCATCCTGATTTGTGATACGTTATTCTGAGGGCTTATCTGCCAGGAATTCTTCATGAAGAAGCCGATGGCACTTGAGTATCTATCAGCAGTGGTGGTAAATTTTTTGAAAGTGCATTTTGCCATCCGGACAGGACCATCATAAATCTGGAACCCACGGATGGGGAAGGTCCTGTGGAATTTAAGAAGAAGCAAAGAGTTCTGTTTTAAAAGTGTGGGCAAGAACTAAGGAGATGCCATTATGGTCACTGGTGAATCATTATGCCCTTTTGGGTGTGTTTTGAGTGCATATTCTTTGCATTCTGTTTCACACAGGTGGTGTTTATCTAAAGGGTGGCTCTGGTTACCTGTACAAGTGATAATGGACTGTACCAGTAAAGGCATGTATAATTATGTTTACATCTACCTTGCTCATAGACTTAGGCAAAGCTGAATTGCTCAAGCAACAAAAACATGAACTCATACACCATTCTGCTCCATTGCTTTTTATGGTGAAAAGTAAAATGAAGGAGTAAGATTTCATTTTTTCCCAAATGACCATATGTGCATCTCCAGGCTATAGAATTTCTACAAAATGTCCTAAAATATAAACAAGCAGCATCCCAAAACACAGTGCACTGGGAAATGATCTGGGGTGCATTTCGCTAGGTGAGAGAGAACAGAGCCGGATCCAAAACCCATTGAAGTTAATGAGAAGAGTCCCATTGATTTTAATGGGTTCTAGATTAGGCCCTTCCAATGGGCAGGTACAGGCATTACACTTTTACCAGTATAAGTGATTGGAAACTGGTCTATGCCCATAAGAGAACAGAAGTTCATCACACAGATGGCAGAACCCAGTCTAAGATTTGCACCCCAGCTACTACTACATTTATAGTAGTAAAAAAGGCAAAACCCAGTCTAAGATTTGCACCCCAACCAAAGGGCGAATGTTCACTAGTGATCTAAACTATGCCACTTACAGAAAACCATGTAACTTAGATAGAGTCCACTTCAAGACTTCTGAATGTCTGTACTTTCTCAATGTGACTGCTTGCATTAGGTCTATTCTGTTGACTATAAAGGGACTTAATTTTTCAATACTGTCCATCCAGCAGTAGGCCTCATACAAAATGCACTTTACATCTAGCATTGACTTTTATTGAAAGAACAGAAATGTTGTCAGGTAGCAGTTTTTAACAACAGGGATTATTTTAAAAGATTATTAAATTAGATTGATAAAAGTGTTTTTGAACGCCAGCGTAACCTTTCAAGCAACTGCTGGTACTGTAAGAGCTCAGACAAATAATTCAAAGTGACTTGAACTGTTCTTGCTAAACAGCATAGATTCTACTTCATATGGCTCTCTTGGCTACATGTCTAGAGGATATTTGCATGCCAGGCATGTTATAACCACTCAACAAATGCATTGTGTATCATTACCGATTGCTTAACTACACATTCCATGATAGCATTTTGCCATGATTGATGACAGTTATCTTGGCATTTCTATTTGTTCAGTATTTACCCTGAAGAATCATGGATATTTCTATAACTGTAGCTGGGGATACTGGCTGTTGAAAAGGTAGCTGTATTACTGTACAAACGAAGAGAAAGAGAATGCAACCATAGAAAGAGAAATGAGACATGAAGTAGCATTTCTTTTCTGTTTCTTTTTTTGTCAAACTATGCATAGGTTATAATGAGAAGAAAGGGAAACATACACCTACTAAAAACATTATAGCACACTGATAGAAACAAAAAGGAAGACAGTACAGACGTTCTTGCTTAGTGAATGTGGTGGCAGGTTGCCTCTGTAAAGAATATAGGATCAGGTAAAGGGGGATCAAATGTGTTTTCTTTCAAAGCATGCCTGGGCACCAGAGCCTATGTAGAGAGAGAAGGTAAGGTGTGTAGGCAGCCTTGCCTTCCCACCCACTCTATTCAAATGGAAATTGCCCTGCTGATGCCACACTGGCATGTCTGGGCACAAGACAATATTTACAATTGAGGTCTGGTATATGGAAAGAGAGCTACTCAGTCCAGACACTGAATGCGATTGTCACCCTGAAGAAAAGCAACTTGATTTCTTTCAGGTTTTCTAATCCACTCTCTAGTGACTAATAAATTAGGCAGAAAATTAAATCAAGGACATCTAACAGTGAAAGCTCTCAAATTATTTGTCTGAAGAATGGGTTTTATTTGGATATTCATTGGTTATGGCCAGCATAATAGTTTAAACATCCACTCCTTAGTTGCCACATTCAGTCCTAAGGCTTTTATTCTAGCACACATTTTTCTTATGCTAATAAAAGGAAAAATGCTAGATGAATAACCTACTTGTTCCTGGGCAGGGTCCTATATTCTCCATTTGCCCCTTTCCCCCAGTAGCTGTTTTGTCCTCCCTGGGAGCCAACGTTGTTGCTTTCTCCAATAAAAATAGACTGTGTTACTTCCAGGCTGGAGCCCTCATCTGTTGGGAAAGTTCCATCACTGTAATTAGACAAAGAAAAACACAGCAGAGTTCAAAAGATTAATTAAAAATACATTCAACTGTGCTTTTAATTAAGATTCTGAAACAGCATCGTTTTTCATTTCGGAATAAGGAATCTACAGGCATAAAAAATATGGTTTAAAAACATCTGCAGAAGTCAGCCAATTACTATCTGTAATAAAGGTAGCTCAGTAATTAAGCATCATTGTTAAGAGCAGTTTAGTAGTCCAGGCAAATACAGTTTTTATATAGTATCCTCCACACTAGATCATAATATGGCCAAATTCTAGCACACATATGGGAGGGGGAAGTATATAAATGCTCCAATAAGTGAGGAAACACATACACAGCTAGATTTGTATCCAAAGCTGAAGTCAACAGACAGATTCTCATTGTCTGCAATGAGCTCTGAATCAGATGTCTAAATGTTATCACACTACCAGCAGTTTTTGGATTAAAAACAGCACAAATAATTTCTGCAGACCATAACTGGAGGCAATATGGTCAGAAGAACCACTTTGCAACCCCACAGAGGGCCTTTTCCTGCCACTGATGCATGGAACAACGTACAAGGACTAAAATCTCCTTGAATTACACGAAAAAGTTCAGTTTAATGGCTAAACACAGCCCAAAAGGAAATAGTCAGGGGTTATGACATATTATCTAAACAAACCAAAGCAAAGAAATGGAAAGTGTGTGTTGTTGCATTCATTAATGGTTATATATGTGGTAGGGCTGATGGTTGGGGAATGAAATGAGAGATTTTCTTGCATTTCAAGGTAATTACAGGGGATCTCTCCTCGCCTCTTATTCGTTAGTCTGTTACTTGGACATAACCTTAAAACAAGACATATTGTGAGAAATAAAATTACCTAGCAAGAGTCAGTCCAATTCCATTGTCTGAAAACCTAGGAAGAAAGAAATCCAAATGTGAAAATTACTAGAAATATAAGATAAGTTAACATCAAATAAAAGCCACCTATGCTAGTAATGAGATGAATATAAACAGTAATTGTAGTAACCTACCCAGAGTTGCGGAAAATAATGTCCCCACCCCTGGCCCAGGCCCCGTGGTCATTATTTTTAAAAGCGATGAGGCCATCAATTAATGCAGGAATACGTGGCTTTTCAGGGTCAGCATCCTGATGTGGGCGGAACCTGAAGGCAGAAAACTAGTTAATATTATACAAGAGAAATGGGAAACAATGTTAGACATAGGAGGTCCTATTGGTCAAAGCTGTTTCCAAATACAACCTGATGAGATTAAAGACGTAATTTTGTTTCTATTTCAGCATAATAATAGGTACTGGGAAAATATTTGTTTCATTCTGTTATTGTATCTTACTCCAAGACTGAAGCCAGCAAACATTTAAGTGTCAAATTCTGGCCTTACTGAGGTAAGTCCGAAAGCTCTCCTTGACTTCAAAGTTTTTCTTTAAGGCTGGATTTTCCAAAGTACCTTCATGACTATCCAAACCCCTTGGAGACTTTCTATAGAGACTCTTAAGAGCACCAGTGCATGAGGAGGAGACAAGCCTAAGCACAACAAAGGATCTCTAGAGAGTTATACCCCATACACTTGCAAGACCCTGGTGGGTAAGACCAGAGCATTAACTTACTTCCTTTCATCTCAGTGACAAAGCCCGCAGAGGCTTTTTACAGTAAAATTTATATTCCCGAGTGTGAAGGTTGTTAAAATGTTTGTACTGAAGATTTGAGACAGGGTCTAGTATTAACTGTAGAAACTAAGGTACAAAATGAATGTCGCCATCTAGGTTTAAACTACTGTAAGTAATTAACAACAAGCAGCACAGTCCACTGGTACATTAATATAATTATGAAAACCATATCCTTTTACAAAGGCTTCTCTACTTAATCTGTAAATCCCAAATGCACATCTCTAGCAGTAATTTTGTATGATTCAGCATGTAATTTCGAAATGTTTGCCTGTGTACATCAGAGATAATATTCCCATATGTTCCATCCAGCAAAGTAACCTGGCCCTTGTGTATGCTGTAAAGGTCTGAAGACACTAAAACAATAAAATAAACTAAGACATGTTAGCCATGTAGCATTTACTCACCTAGCATTATCTACAGTAAGATACTCTCTAGGATCTTCAGCGCTGGCTTTTGTTGTTTTTACTCCTTTTCCAATAAACAAGCCAGCCTGAAAAATAGATATGATTTCAACTGTTTTCACCAGGAGACTGACAACACATGACAAAGATCAAAAGGCTTTATAAACAGAACACTCCACACAGGCAGCCCCTGAGTTCAGGCACTAAGTGCTATGCATACCAGTGCTCTCCATCCCAAATATTGACCTCTGTGTCATTTGAATGCTGACTCACTGAGGCATTACAGTAGCTTTAGTATAGTATGTCAAAGCCAGGGCAGAATACTGAAGTGCTGTGCCCTTTACATCATTGCTTTAGTCTGGCTTCAGAGCCAAAGCAACGAACTGAATCCCTCATCACCTTCTTACTCAAGGAAACAAGCCCCTGACGACTGCAGGAAAGAATAATGTTGCAGTTAATAAATAGTGCTCCTGCTAAGGGCCATGGCCTTAACTCTTTTTAATTTTGGATTCCTTTCACAAAAAAAACAGAATGCAATTCATGCATCTAAAAATGCCGTTACTACATTGATAAAATGAACATATAATATATGTGTGGCTTGTTCCCATGTACACAGACACACACACATGAGCCAGCATACAATATATATGGATAGAGCACAACAAAGTTGTTTTGACTTTCCTTTATCCACCTCATTGTTTCCTAATGATAAACAAACAAAACCCCCAACTAAATAATAAGATTTGGCTCCTCTCATTCTGGAATTCTGAGAAATAATGAAAAGTGATTATTTTAAATTCACATTTTGGGAAAATGTTTTCAAAGAGATTTAAATGGTTAGTTTTCATTGTCAGAAGCAATGTATTGGCCCCAAAACCCTACTCCAGGTCCTCTGCCCACCACCCACAATGCACTGTGCTAGGAGGGAAGCATAAGGCTTTCTGCACTTTCCTACTACCGCATCCATGAAATCCATAACTCCCTCTATATCCATAAATCACCTCCATAGCACGTGCCCCTCTGTGCCGTGTGACAGTGAGCAGCACTCACACATTCTTCCACACCAGTGATTCTCAAGCAGGATATCAGGGCACCGTGGGGTCTTCCAGATCCTTTGAAAGGTGCCACAAGGTGTGAAGAGGCAATCAGATAAGCTGGGCTTGGGCTTTTCCTACTACCCAGCCCCTGTGTATGGAGGTAAGCACTGTAGTATATACAGTTAGTGTTTGAAATTGGGTGCCACTCAGTTCACAAAAGTTATGGATGGGTGACTTGAGTCCAAGAAGGTTGAGAACCACTGCTCCATACCAAGAAACAGCTTATACTGCCTCAGTTTGAACATCAACACTCATCTGCCTCACAGAAATAATGTGAAAATTGATTGTTAATTGACTGCTAATTGACTGTTAAACCAGCACTATGGAAATGCATCTCTCACACTGACCTTCCGAATATCTGAGAACTGTATACAATAAGCGCTGATCCTTATGATTATATTTGTGATAATATATGAAAATCTCCTACATGCCTTGAAATTAGAATGGACCCTGTTGTTGTAAAATATCCCCAAGGGAGTAAACTCAGCTTGTCCCTCTGGATATTGTCCCTCAGACTGTCCCGTTGGAACCCGGTGGAAGATGTACCATATCCCAACATCCTATAAAATAATGACATGTTAATAATATGGGACAGGGAAAACAACTCCAAGATCCTGTAGTACTTAGCATTGCTGCCTGCACAGATTAAATGCATAGAATCTGTTTTTTTCAAAGAAGTATCCTAAACCAAGTTTGCAAACTGTGCATACAAACCCAGCATGTCTGTGCACACAGGCGGATGTGTCTGATGCCGTGCATGGGCTCATTGAGCACCTACTTGTGGATTTTGCATGAACAAATGTGGCAAGTGCAATTTAGGCAGTTCCACGTGCAATTTAGGCAGTTTGTTTGCAAATTTGGCTTATTGCATATAAACAGAAAGTGCTGTGAAACAAATACCGTTTGGTACAAAACTGTGCTTCCAATTTTATATTTTAATTATTAGAAAATGCAGTTATCATTGTTAAGAAGTCAACATTCACCAGCCACCACACAATTACTTCCTGCAGATGAAATAATTTAGGAAATCTTTCTAACTAGGACTAGTTAAACACTGTGGTAGATTACCTGGGGCTGTCATAGAAACTTCATCAATGGAGCTTTTTAAAAACAAGTTAGACAAATGTATGAGGCATGGCTAAGAATAGCTGATCCTGTCTCAGCACAGGGGGATAGAGTAGATGACTTCTTCTATAACATGGAAAAACTGGTATCACTGATACCAGTGTGATAGCTGTAACCAGTTAGTAGCTTTTTAAGGGGAACCACTGCAGACAAGGGATGCAGCAGGGCACAAATGGAACGTCCATACTGCTAACACAGATGTTGTATTAGGTCAATCATTTCCTAATTCTTTTTGGCAATATGCACCCAAATTTTACAAGGATACACTAAATATGTGATGCTTTCATACCAATGACTTCAGTAGGAGTTGCATGCACATCAATTACTATTCAATAATATTACCTGAGCACCAGCTGCTGCATTGCCTATTAAATTGTTGTTTGGGTTAGCAATCCAGAATGTGCTGACAGCCCTGAAAATAAAAAATAAAAATGATCCTTGGTGGTAACTAAACAGGAAGAGCTAAATTTTCATAGCGCCACATTGGATTTTAGCCACAGCACTCCCATTGACTTTTAATATTTCACAGCACCTTTTAAATGATGCTCTTTGAGGAAAGTAAAACTGTCAAGTGATGTAAGGCATGTTCGTTTATGAAGCCACATATTGAAAATGCTGTAAATTATATGAGACTATTAACACAAAATCTGTGCTCTGTTCAAATGAAAGTTAAGGAAACCTTACATCATTTTTTTCCCCCAAGAAAATGTTGGGGACAGAATTAAACTATGGAAAAAAGTTTGGAAACTGAACTTCTGTTTTGCTTTTTAGAACTTCCAGGATAAGGAAGTCAGGTCTATAACTCTCCTTGGATTTACAATATTTTCAGAAGGGTAACTGAACAAGTCCAGTGGAAGCTGCAAATGGTTCAGTAGTAATAGGATTAACAGAGTTGTTATTTTGACCTTTGTTGAAATAAAGGAGACCCACTGATTCAAAGGAAAGACTCACAGTGGCATAAACAGAAACTATATGTACTTAGATCAACACTTGATAAAAAATAATGTCTTACTGCCAATAAATACTGCATGTAAACGCTATGTTAAATATTGTCCGTTTTGCCTTGAGTTTCGATGGGAACAGTATGTCATCTCAAATTTCATTTTGAGTTGAAACAGCTGTTCCATTCCGTTCTGTTGAAACAGAAAGGATGTTTTGACACTGTTTTGAGTTTTGCTGGGGATGGTAAGTCAGCCCAGCTGGGATGACTTCCTATCCCAGCGCTACATCACACCAGGGGCGGCAGCCCACCTGGGCTCCTTTCCTGTCTCCCACACTAGATCGCTCCAGGGCCAGGAGGCAGCCCAGGTGGGCTGCTTGTTGATGCCCTGGCATGATCTAGTATGGGGTACTGAGAAACACCCCAGCTGGGCTCCTGCCCCTGGCACGATGTAGCGTGGGGGATGGGAAAGCTGCCCACCTGGGCTGCCTCCCACTCCCTGCCAGATCTTGCACTGGGGATGGGAAGTCAGCCCAGCTGGACTGACTTCGCATCCCCAGCCTATGGTTGCAACATTTCAACTTTTGAAATGCTTCGACCAGCCTCATTTTGTTTCGAGGCTATTTTGATGGCCTTTGCTTCATTCCAATTTTGCTGTTTTGACCTCGAAATTGATCGAAACAATGTCAGAACAAAACAGTCGGCAAAATTTTGCACAGCCCTAGTCCATATCCCACTGACATTACTAGTTTGCAGGAAAGGGCCAAGCAAATAACTGCAATATTCTGTCTGTTTGACCATACATAGATGAGGAGCTCCAAGGAAATCAGTAGGACCCTAGAGAGTAAAATGGACAGGATTTGATCCTTAAATTCTTTCCAACACAACATGGTGTGTTGGAAAATACAGGGATACTAAACAATATTCCCCATTTGCAACTCTAGTAGAGAAAAACAGAGTTACATGAGTGCCCAAAGTATAATGGACTGGTTTTCCAAGTTGGAAGTAGACTCCAGGCAACAATAATACTGTTTACTTGTGCAATAAACAAGGTTAATTATAATTTATGTTAATTTCTACAGTCTCACTAAATCCTCTAATAGACTCTAGACACTAAAGTACTCATCTACTAATGACCAGCTTACTCTAGATGCTATGGTCCAAATTCATCTCTAGGGCAAACAGGCAAGAAACTCTCTTTGAAGTAATTGGTATTTATGTTAGCTTAAGCTAGGACTGAACTGAGCCCCATTTAATCAGGCAGACTTCATGGAGCCTTCAACATCCTATCTAAAGAGAGTTAAAGGGGTTCAGAAATGAGCAAACTTCTATAATGTGATTATCTCTTTCTAGAAACAGTGATGGAAATGGATTACAAGCAATATTCGCAGACTAGGATTCATATTCCTGTTAGCAGATACTTCCATGAATCTCTACTATTAAGGTACTTTATCTAGTAGCTCAAAATAATTTTAAAAATTTGCCATTTAAACCCAAATAGTAGCACCCAACTTAGAGAAAATGAACCCCACTCTCTAAAAATCTTAGTTTATTCTTAAAAAGCTTTGAGGATGCAAAGTGCTAAGTGCAAATAATAATTATACTTCCTTGACTACTTACATGCAATTGGTGCTTGGCAGAGGAATATAATTTCCATATACATTGGTACGTATTGCAAGGCACATCGCTTCATTACGATCTGAAGGCAAGATGGTTCCAGACTTAGTAAGAAGGCCCAAGTTGTGGTAAAATGTATTGCGTTGCTCCATTCCATCCTCAAGGAAAAAACAGTGACCCAGGGTATCATAGCCAATAGTATCTTTCACCTGAACCAAACATATAAAATACTGGTTACACATTGAATAAGTTGCCCTGGAACTAATGATAAATTAAATGATACTCAGCACTAATAAGGCTGGAAGAAAGTGCTTATTAGCTGAAGATCATGAACCTATTCACACTGCTGTCAATAGTGAAATTTCTGTTGATGTTAATTTGAGTAGACTCACATGTGTAACTGAGGGAAAATAGTAAACGACTCGAGTTTTTGAGAGAAGATTTCTTACAATATCATAGACTATGTATCTCTAGCAAAGTAAGTGTAGGGTTAAAACCTACTTTAGCAAAATGCTTAGCAATAAGCAATGCCATTCTGTGCCTCAATATAATTATTGCACACTGAAAACTGAGATGACTCATATTGTGACCTATTTGTAACCCCTGTCAGTTGGACACTTCCGACCTGTCAATGAGCAGGTTGTAGAAGGGTATGGTTTGACACTTCAGACCTGTCACTGATTGGGTTGTAGAAGGGGTGGTTTGGCATGGCCCTCCTTAGGGAGCAGGCAGAGGCAGCAGGGTACAGTGGAACATAAAAAAAACAAGATAACTGGATGCTGATATAGCGCAGCTGGTACCGCTAAGGTTGATCCCCTGGTCAGTAAACCATATGTAAAATTCAACCATACTAAAAAGTTGTAAAACATGATTGGTTTACTCTCAAAACCACCGGAACATAATTTTATGTTTGATAGAACGTAAAATGCGTAAGCAACTGTCACAAGTTGGAAGCATCAGGATTCTCCTGACAGCGGTTAACATCCTGCCAAGGATTTCTCTCAAGATCTCCAGGACACCTGGCCAGCAGACTCTGGGGATCCTGACACTGAAGTCTTCCACAACTTGCAATTGTACTTCTGCAGTATGTTACATTATACTGTATGTGAAGCAAACTTGTAGTTTGTTAATAAATCAAGCCAATTATCAGAATGGTTCCTTGGTCTTAATCACTACTTTACCCACTAATCCCCAAGTTATTCCTAATATTCCAAAACAGTAAGCATGTTTTACACGTTAATGCATTATTTGTAATGCTCTAGTTTGCTTTACTAAGACATTTCGCAAGAAAAGTACAAGATTTATTAATGGTGTGCCCTAGTATGATATTTCTAGAAGTTTTCTCCTGCATTCTCAGAAACTGCAGCACCATGGCATCCCTAATGATCTGTAAAGGTTGTGTGGAGATTACACTCCACTGTCGCAGCTCACGTAAGATTAACTGACGTGCACATGGATACTGCATTAAATCATAATTTGACCACAAGGGCTTAACACAAGCTTCCTTTGATGTACAGTCTTACAAAGATAAATTTAGAAAGGCTTGCTGTAACTATGAATACTAAATCAGGCCAGATAAAATACTATTTGTTACTAAATCATATTTGATAGCTTAAGTATTTTACTGGAGCCTAACTCTATAATTCAAATGAAATGGGCACACTCAGTTGCTACTTATACATGCAAAATTCCCTTTCATATCAGTCAGAGCTGTGTCTGTGTAAAGACTGTAAAATTAAATAATATTAACCCACTTGGTTTCTGTAGGTACACAGGTGGATGATTAAACTAGACACAATTTCCTCGATCTATATGTTGGAATGAACTACAATTGCATATTACATCTATAATCAGAGGTGACATTGCCAGCTTGCTAGGAATGGTAATGCTCTAACCAGGTATCTCCCTCATTATGATGGGCAGAAGCAGCATTTTCAGCCAACATTGGTCTGCTAAGGAGCTGTACAAGACTGTTGTTCTGTTCTGTTCTTTGGAAGAAGGTGGTGATGAACGGTAGGTCCACGTTCAAAAGAGCAGTAGAATTTCAGTTTGATGCTTTGCTTTTCATGGACCTAGCTGTGGGTTATGAATATGGGTCTCAGAAAAAGAACTGGGAATAATACAGCATTATTTAAAGGGCCTTTATATTTGCACTGAAAGATGGGGGTCCAAATGCATAGGTTAAAATAACATCTAAAGAGCTGCTTATTCTGGCATATAGATAATATATTATGAATATATATCAGAAAAGACAGAGTACCTGTGGTCCTGTGAAATTAGGGGTAGCATATTAGCGCTAAGTGATAAAAGGGGTGATATGCCTACAATTGAAACTGTCCATTCTTCAGTCTAGTCCCTGTAGTGTTTCCAACATCAGATAATTAGGATGCTTTTACACACTGAAATATATATAGCTCAGCAGTACAACATAAATGACCTTTATGCACTGCAACACTATACAGTAATTGCTACAGTAGTCTATGATATGTGTTACACATGTCAGTGAAGCGAGAGGCATGTCACAACCTGCTTTTCAACTGTGGTAAGTAACCTAAGCTGTGCTATGATGCTGCTGATTTATGACATGCACAATCCTGGCACAGCACAAAACCAGATATCTGAACCTGACCTACTGCACTGACATGCATGCAATATGCCAGAAAATGCTGCACTTCGCTAAATAATGTCATAAAACACTGGGGTAAAAACAAGCCCTATCTAAATTGTTCTGCTACAGACTCTGAAGTTTCATAATCTAGTACCAAAAGTATGTACATATCAGAGCATCTATAGTTGAGTTTGAGAAAAATAGCTACAGATTTATTTTCATTATTGTATCAGAACGAAAGGATTTCATTCACAGATTCAGATACTGCACTTACACCTTGCTATACAGTGTATCCATTGATTCATCAGCTCCAAGCCCTTGTAAACCCATATGCCAGATCTAGATTTTATACCTGGATTTTTGATTTAGTTAACAGATGTGAAATCACAGATAGCTCCTTACTGACTGCACTTTTTTGAAGGATTAAGACCACAAGTTATTCCACCTAAGGTCAACATCCATTTGTGCTCTCATTTTTCATACCAGAGACCTGACTCAGGAAGTCATATATAAATTAGTGGTTTTGGTAGAGAGAAGGAGAATGTCTGTTAACTCCATCCACTTCTGGCTGAGCCTTCTGGGAGCTCTGCCAACACATACACATACACGTTCTCTATAAGATGATAATCAATGTTTTTTGCCAGCCTGGACATTACAACCAGATCCTGTGATACACGCAAAGTGCTCTCAGAGCCCCTTCAACTCACAAAGACAGCATCAAATTCTGGCTTTTG
This sequence comes from Crocodylus siamensis, assembly GCF_052110815.1. Lineage (NCBI taxonomy): Eukaryota > Metazoa > Chordata > Crocodylia > Crocodylidae > Crocodylus > Crocodylus siamensis. The sequence continues at coordinate 15,884,796 of NC_143409.1, read as the reverse complement.
GTGAAAATGCTCCCCCTAGATGGTCACATCCACATGCTGTAAAATAATATACATCTATATTCTACCTTGAAACAGCTCTATATCCAGGAGCAAGAATCATCTTCCCTGAGGAGCACTTGGGAGTCAATGTCAAGGGCATTTATGGAGAAACATATGTAACATTCCCTCCAAATAAGTATTTCCCCGTTGGGGAGGTTTTTATCCAGAGCACCAGCGCAGGTCATCAAAGGTGTGCAGAACTTGGAGATGACCAGATCTGTGCAGGAAACCTTTTCTTTTCTTTACTGAATACATTTTCGTCTTAGTCCTTTATTAGAATGCCCTTTCCACACTGTCAGAATTTGACCCAAAGCCAAATTCCCAAGCTCTCTTGGCATTGACATGCCAAAAAAAGCCATCTGGGGCCTTGTTGCTCATATTTCTTTCCATTAGTCCTGTGAACATTTTTTGAATTAGTCTAACCCTGTTCCTAGCTCAGCCATCTCTCTATTTAGTATCTCTGGTGCAAACTAAAAAGCCTGTAACTTTGATGTGTTACATGAAGGCACCTTTACATTTTAAATTCAAGTTCCATACCACCGAAGTTTGCCCAAACCTGGGACAAATATTTCAATATCTTTGATCAAGTTTAAAAGTATGCCAAAACACAGAACTCAATATTTCTTTCAACAGATAAAACTACCGTGTCAGTCTAACTTTGATACCATCCATTTTGATACCAGTAACTTTGATACCATCAAAAGTATCAGGGCAAAAAATATACTAGTGAAATAAAAGTAATGTTCCACAGTAAGTAATTGTACTGTTTTAAAATCTTGCTGACATTTTACTTGTTTCTCCCCATGTTTAGTAGTAAAAAAATGAAAGAAGGAGTAGAATGACAATAAAATGTATTCCTACCAGAAGGCCATGAGTTCCATGTATGGCAACACACCTAGAGAAACAGTGATGAATGGCCAGATTATCTAGGTAAGTAGGGGGATCATATCCTCCTCTCTCATCCACATCTCCAGTCAAGTGAAAATGCACTGGATAGCTGCCCAGTATTTGCTGCCCCATGTTTTTTAATTCCACTCCTTCCATGTGAACAGAGCTAAAATTTCTTTGGATCTGTTGAGACAAAGACAGAATTAAGGAAAAATTTTCAGTACAAAAGCATGACAGGAAAAAATACATATTTTTCCAGCAGGCAACAGGTGTGTAAAGTAATGAAGGGCCTGGGCCTGCAAAGGACAGGGAGTCCTCTGCTTTCACTGACCTCAGTGTAGGATGGGCCCAAATGCTGCATATGTTGACAAGTGTTTCAACTTCTTAAATACCCAGGGAAGTGATAACAAAAAGGAACAGTATCATAGAAATTGGAAGGGACCCCAGGAGGTCATCTAGTCCAACCCCATGCTCAAAGCAGCCCCAGCTAAACCAGTCGAGCCAGGGCTTTGTCAAGCTGGGCCTTAAAAACCTCCAGGGAAAAAGATTCCACCACCTCTCTATGTGACCCATTCTAGTGCTTCACCACCCTCCTAGTGAGAAAGTTTTTCCAACCTAGACTTCCCTTGCTGCAACTTGAGACCATTGCTCCTTGTTCTGCCATCTTGCACCACTGAGGACAGTCCAGCTTCATCCTCTTGGGAACCCCCTTCAGGTAGTTGAAGGCTGCTACAAAATCCCCTCTCAGTCTCCTCTTCTTCAGACTAAACAAGCCCAGTTCCCTCAGCCTCTCCTGAGAAGTCTTGTGCCCCATCTCCCTAACCACTTTTGTTGCCTTCTCTGGACACTGTCCAATTTGTCCACATCTTTTCTGTAGCGAGGGCCCCCAAACTGGACACAGGACTCCAGATGTGGCTTCACCAGTGCAGAATAGAGGGGAATAATCACTTCCCTCAACCTGCTAACAACACTCCTACTAATGCAGCCCACCACATTGTTAGTCTTCTTGGCAACAACGGCGCACTATTGACTCATATCCATCTTATTGCCCACTGTAACCCCCAGGTCCTTTTTGGCAGAACTGCTGCCCAGCCAGGCAGCCCCCAGCCTGTAGCGGTGCACAGGATGTTTCCATCCTAAGTGCAGGACTTTGCACTTGTCCTTATTGAACCTCATGATATTTCTTTTGGCCCGATCCTCCAATTTATCTAGGTCACTCTGAATCTTAGCCCTACCCTCCAGTGTATCTATTACTTCCCGCCCCAGCTTGGTGTCATTCACAAGCTTGCTAAAGGTGCACTCCATGTCATCTTCCAGATCATTAATGAAGAAGCTGAACAAAACCAGCCCCAGGACCAAGCCCTGGGACACTCCACTTAATACCAGCTGCCAATTAGACAATGAGGTATTGATCACCACCCACTGAGCCCGGTGATCCAGGCAGCTTTCTATCCACCTTACAGTCCATTCATCAAACCCATACTAGAAGAGCAGCATCCAACCCAACTAGGAGAACATCATCCATAATATTTATTTCTGGTAATATGCACATATATTTGACAGCTATAGAAGGTCTGGGAAGCACAGGAACTGCTTTCTCATGCTATCCCACTAAAATTAGGATACTGAGAAATGAGGATGAATAGAAGGACTATGACCCAGCCTCATGCCTGCCAGCCTGAAGAGCAACAGATAGAACAAATGGTATTTCTGGAGGCAGCACAATCTCTGTGCTGCTTCTCTTCAAGCAGCATAACTTCACACAGACCCTTACAGTCAGGACTAAGCCTTACAAACAAATCCAGCCTAGTCCAGAGAAAGGTTGAGGAGAATGTGGGACAAGATGTGAAGCAGTGGGTGTGCTTTTATTTTGGCTCAAGTTATGCCAGTACCTCAATAACTTTTACATATCCTCTCTCATATATCCAAATGCAAAAGTATCTTTTGAGTTACAATGATCATTCCTTGTAACTCCTGTGTGAAGTGGGAAGGGAAGTAGATAACTGATGTAAATATATAGAGATGTGCATTAATAATCACTTACTTTAATATGTCCTCCAAATGTGTCAAAGGAGAAAAACTGACAATGGTTTTGTCCATAACAAGAGTCCTCCATTTCTCCTTTAATAAGTATATTTCTAGTTAGAAGACCAACCTCTGCCCTCATGTCTATGCCATCTACAACTTCTCCAATATGAAGATAAAGTGGGCTGCCTGTAAAACGAAAGGTCGGGGGGGTTGTTTGGACAAATTTAGTATATTCTTTCATCACACAGTTCTAAAGTTTCTTTTAACAAGACCCAATCAGGCATTTTTATGAGTGCTATGTGGTTTTCAAATACAAAAGGTCTGATCTTACAGCGCTGAGCACCTCTTTGGATTTCTAATCAGTGATCAGACTTCCCAGGACCAGAACCTACTGCCTGCATCCTGCAAACAAGCAGGTGAATGCTTTCATTGGCTGCAAGAGGAATCAATGCTTAAGTGTGCACCTACATGCCTAAATGCTTGCAAAAACAGCTGGAAAGGAAGAATTAAAAAAACCTGACAATAAATATTTGTGCACAACAGTAGCTTAAGAAAATGTGTCATACCATCAATCTTCACTTGATTACTTTTACATTCAGGGCAAGGAAGGAGATTAAATTCCTCAGCTTGATGCATTGAATAATCAGTACTAGCAATGACTATCCTATCTCCAGGTAACCAACTTGTAACATCATCCACCAAGCTAAGAATTATGCCTTTGGACACTTCCACTTTAAATCCATTATGAGGTACCCCTGAAAAATCAAACACACCGTTACTTTTATTACTATTTACAGCTGTATACCCCTGTCCTGTGCATTTAGATAAACAAAGAATACATGCAATTAGCTAAACAGAAGATCGACTCAATTTTAGTTAAATAATTCAGAGAACAGCAGCAGGGGTCTGGCTATTAAATAATTCAGCCCCATATCTTATGATGAGTTTAAACTCAAAAAAGTGTCATGACATTAATATTTAATTTTGATGCCCATACACCCAAGCATATAAGAAATGTCTGTAATATGATTATCATATAATTAGGATGTTGATGGCAGGGGGAAAAAAGGACAGTTTAAAGAGAAGATTGGAGCAGGACACTAAACCTTTTATCCATCCGCTGAAAGCAGTGACTGTAAAATGGGTTCCATCATAGGTCTGAAAGTCTCTTTCTGCTATGGCTAGTCCTGTTGTTCCATTTCTTTGGTACTGCTTTCTGTCTTCCGAGGTCGAAAACTGATCGCCTCCAAGGACCCCAACCAGAGCCCAGGGCTGCCTGAGGAGACCAAGAACAGTCAATGATCATCTTGAAAGAAACACACCGCAACACCCTACAGCCTGGACAGATCTGCTGCATTTGGAGAGTTAGCGTTAGAGACCGCACATTCAAAATAAAGCTTGGCACGGTTGGATTAAATAACACCCAGATCTACTACACAGTTCCCTTAATGACTGCTTAGGTTAATGTTTTACGCATTATGCTATTGCCCTCAGAAACATGACTTTGATTCTTGAATCTATTTGCAGAAACACGAGGGTTTTGATCTGAGGGATGCCATCGCCCAGCTGGGCGGGCGTTTCCAGCCATAGGCTCAGGCCTGTGCTCCTTCCCCGTGAGACCGGTGCTGGGGTCAGAAGCCCCCCGGGGTGATAAGCAGCTGCTGCTGCGACGCGGAGCTGATAGCTGTCAGCGGCAGGCAGGGAGCCGGGAGCTGTCCATGGTGGCGCTACAGGTTTGGGATGCTGGTGGCCACGTGCGCAAGAGCGGCTCGGCCGTGGGGTCCTGGCACAGGCGCGCCCGGGCCGGGCCGCAGTGCTCCTGCTCCCGCGGGCAGACCTGATCCCTTAGTCGTGGCCTGCTCGCTCGGCCCTAGCCCGGGCCGCAGGGCAGCAGCACGCTGTGGGGGGGAAGCCTCGGCTCCCTTTAAGCCTGGCAGTGAGCGCTTGCTGGGGGGTGTTGCCTCCTACCTGTAGCCCAGGTGCAGGATGTGCTGGCTGTGAAGAACCTCCTTGAGCAGCAGCCGGGCTTCCAGGGTCAGACTCCTGGCCGCTGAGTCTCCCACAGCGGCTGCCACCACCCTCCCCGGGGCTTGACTCGCCAGGAAGCCCCTCAGCCTCCTGCTCTCGTCTGCCCACAGGTGGGTGTCAAAGCGGCCGGCTGCCACCACCTGCCCCGTGCCCCCATCGACGACGCGCAGGTTGAGGCCACGGCTGCTCCACTGCTTCTGGGACTGGTGGGCGCCGAAGCGCAGCCCGCCGGGGCGCAAGGTTTTGTCCAGGAGGGTCCAGGAGCGCGGCGTCCTGCCGTGCAGCTCCAGCGTGCCCCCCGGGCCCACGCCCACGAACTTCCTCCCGTAGCCCGGCACGTCCGGCCCCTCGGCGGCTCCGCCATAGAGCGAGATGGTGGCCCGGGAGCGGTACGGGCAGCGCCGGGAGCCGACGTGCAGCGCCCCGCCGTCCTGGATGAGGATGTAGCGGGCCCGCAGCGTGATGGGCTGCTGCCGATCTGCGAAGACCAGCGTCCCTGGGAAGGCGGCAGGCACGGCTGCTCAGCCGGGACCCGCGGCCAGCCCGGCGGGACAGGACCGCGACGCCCCCGGCGCCCCTTACCGCCGTGCTGGATGCGCAGCGAGTGCAGCGTGGCCGAGCCCTCCAGCCGCCGCGCCTCCCCGCTGCCGATGAGGGCCGCGAGCCCGCCGTCGTGCCCGGGCTGCCAGGGCGTCAGGCGCGGGCCGGGCTCGGGGCAGCCACCTGCAAGAGAGGCGCACACAGGCACTGGCCCCGGCCGCCGCCCGCGCCCGCGCCCGCCCCCCGGGCCCGGCTACCCACCTGCTGCTGGAGGCTCCGCTTCCCGCCGGCTCCGGGCGCGCTGCGCGGCGCTGCGGCTCCCCCGGCCCGGCCCTGCCCCGCGCCCGCCCCGTCGGCCCGGCGCCCCCGGCGCGGCGCTCGCGAGCGCTTGGCGGCGGGTCCGAGCACGGCGGAGACCTGCAGGAGACAGCCCGCCGCCCGCCGCCCGCCCGCGCCCGCCCCTTACCTGGGGCTCGCCTGGCCCCGACGGGTCGTGCAGCCTCCCCCGGGCGTCCCGCCGGCTCTGCGAGGCGAGGCTGAGCTGCTCCGGCTCTGCGGCTCGGCTCCCCCGGCCTCCCTATTTATAGACCATAGTTGTTGCAGCCTCCGGCTCTGCCCGCGCTGTTTACACGCGCCGCGGCGCCAGGCTCCTCCCCGGCCCGTGACGCCTCCCCGCGCCGGACACGGCCCCGCGCCCGGCAGCTCGCGGGGGCACTGCCCCCGCCCCGCAAGCCCCTGCCCGCGTGTCCCGCGCCCCAGGAGACGCACCGCTCCCGGGGGCCGGCCACCTCGCAGGGCCAGGGGCAGCAGCCAAGAGTCTGCCCCTGGAAAGCTGCCTCCCGCTCGAGGCGATTCTTCATAGCCAGCACATCTCTGCCTGCTTTTCTCACTGCCCTGGAGGAAAGGACTCTCTGGGCACAAGCGGATTGACAGCAAAGCAGATGGTGACAAGTCCCCAGACAAGGGGGGGGGGGACACTGCTCCCAGACCCCCTGGGAAGAGAACTTGGGGCAGGTTCTCAGCAAGTTCAAGCCCATTTCCATTTACACTCTCGGGCTCCCAAAGGGCTTGATTCTGCTCCTGTCCATCTCAGCAGGGTTTGGGATGTCAGATGCCAGCTCCCTTTGGAAGCAGAGCTGGCAGCATGTCTCATCCACAGCACTGGAGCAAAGTGGGAGGACTGGCACTTTTAGGGAATCTGATAAGAACCCACAAATCCATCCGCTAATCTGACACCATCTGATAACTTTAAAACCAACCACAATGCAAGCACTGCCTCCATCCAGAGGAGAGGACACCCGGAGTCAAGCTGCTAACCACAGGTAGGGCACAGAGCTAAAGCCAACAAGGATCCCATTATGCCAAGCCAGAAGCACAGCCGATCTGAAAGACCAAGTGGTGGCCATCATCTGGTCAAACTGTTTTCAATCTGTCACCTCTGAAATACGTTCTGGTGCTAAACATCTTTGGGAGGATGGTGCAGGGGCCTACAGATATGTTAGCAAGTAGTAAGTCAGATAAAACATGAGAAATTGTAGGTGGACAAGGGGTAGGGCACATTATTGCCAAGGTTCATGCCAGGGACAGCAGCCCAAGGGAAAAAAAAGCCCCTTACAGTTTAATTTCTAAGTACCCCTCTCCCCTCCTAGCCCCTACGCAGGGGACCAGGTTTTAAAAATATGTGTTTAAGTTAAAAACCAAAGCAACAATTATAAAGCATAGACTGATATACAGACAGATCAGTGCCGTCCCATTTCAATACTCCATAAACAAAGGAGGGACACTTCAAGGTTAAGTATGAATGTGCCACGTATTTCACTACAGGATCAGTTCGTTATATCGATTACAGGGGTCTAGCACTGGTGTTTAAACATTTTTAAAGTCTTTTTATTCTTACATCAAGCAGCTTTTTGTCATTTCCCATGTAAAAAAGCTGCATTAGTAGTATGCACTGTCAGTACTCAGAGGTCACGAGACAAAGCTGTAATCACAGATGTAACAAAACAGTGGTTAATTCAACAGGGGAGGTAACATTTCCAGTAAAATGAATTATACCAAAGTGTTTGTTTCTAAATCTACCAATTAAACTGTCTGGATTTCTGAATTCAGCATGTCCTAAATGTTAAGATTTCAGACACAAGGGAATAAGAAAAATGTGTTTTCCAGAGACACTTGGACAATCCAAATGTTCTCTGCATCCTCTGACAGCCTTGTTCCCCTTTAACAGCAATACCTCCGTTATAAAAAATGTTTAATAGAATTAACTAGAGTTATATTCAACTGTATTTGTTACTCTAATGCATCGATACTGGAACTAAATGTAACATAGGCTTGGGTTATCACTAAGTAAGGGCCCTCAGCTACATTTTCCACAAGGGCTGAAATCAGTGGACCATTTTTTTCCTAAGTAAGAATTACATGCTCAGCCTCTAATTTTTAATTCCCGCACCTTGCGGAGGGTCCTTGCTAATTCAGGAGAAAAATAAAAATCACCTACCATAACTAACAGAATACATCTCCAGATCCTTACTTTATTTAAGATTTTTTTCCGAACACACTTTCTCTCTGGAGTATTAGAAGGAGCCTGTGTCCTCCTATTGTGGTTTGATTTGCTTCCTCAAGAAAAAGCTGCCTTCAAGTGAACAACTTCAATGTCATTTTCTCCTAGCACTGAACACTTCTTAACCAGAATGTTAATCTCCATGCTTTTCTGATAATTCATCTGAGAAACATTAAGGAGAGCAAGCAACATCTGTTACTACCTGTGTTTTGATGCCGGAAAGGTAAAATAATGTTGCTTTCACCCCTAGCTAACCTCATTTTCAAGGTTATGTTCTGGTTTGGGAACACATAAAGATTACACACTACTGCCCAGTTCCAACACGAGACATCCTCAGTGTCAGAACGTGACCACATATCCTCACACCTGCATGCAGGAAATGATGAGCGATACTCCCCTGTGTAAGACTTCTCATCAATATAGCCTTTCCTTGCAAAGGGACCTCATTTTACCATCACTGGTACTCGTTTGCCATAATTCAGCTTGGCAAAAACAAAGTTGGTGAGTCTATGCTTTCCTAATGGGCCACCAGATATTAGGAAACTTTCAACAATTTAAAACCCCAGCATGTTGCAATAAGTGTTTGGGGGCTAGTGAGGAACTAACAGAAAATAGATGACTCACCTTAGAGAAACTTTGACTATTGCATGAGCTTGTTCCCCAGATAACCTACATTTCCTTTTGTTAGAGGTATACAACTCACACAGGAAAGAAGGGATGCTACTTTCTGCCCCAACTTTCCTTTCCGGTTCACTCTCTCTCTCTCAGTGGCATCCTGTTTCCTTACTATTGCTCAGAAGGAGGAAGGAAGAGCCAGGTCAGTACTCACTGGTTAATAAGCAGTTCCCATGGAACAGTTTACTTAGAAATAACTCATCTAGATTAGTCCCTATAAACCAACTCAGTTCAAGCCCTTGCACTTTAAATATAAGAAGAAAGCTCTGCATGAAACCAAAAGTCCAAAATCCTGCTTGCCCATGAAAGTTTCATACACATACAGACAATCCTAAATAATATCTAAATGATTTGGAAGACATTATATTATGTGCATACATGCACACACACATTATATATAATGCGCTCACACACCTACATAGATATATATGGAAAGGCTATCAGTACTTTGATATCTGTGTTGTCCTGGGATTCTTTTTATTTTAATGATTTAAATTTGATATCAGATGCTAGAAAAAGGGCATCATGGGTTTCATTGCCTACACATGCTGAATTTATGCATGTGGTTTCAGATTGTAACGACAGGGGTCGCCCTTGCACACCGATAGCCTGCTCAGTTCCTAATGTCTGTCTGAGGATTTCTCAGGAGCCTTCTGCATAAATGGGACATAGTAGGTCTCAATCCAGGACTGATGCTGAATTCACTGCATGTGGAGGCCACTCAAAACAGTAAACCCAGCAAAAGCTTCAAAGTTTAATTCGAGTTCACTTGAGAATGCTGCCAGTGTAATGTAACACTGTTCTTTGAAAATGGATAACGTAAGGCTGTATCAGATTATATGCTGCTGTTAGTTAAAAAAAATCTTCCACGCCAAAACAGATTTTCAATAGCTAATATAAAATTTCCCACTTCCCACAGGCAAATGCTATTGAATATTCAGCACTGCTATTTTTTTTTCTTAGCACAAAATAGTATTTCTAACACAACTCTGCAAGAAAATTAATTCATGTCATCTTGAGAAAAGCAGAATTCTGGAGAGAACTTCAGTTTGTTCTGATGGTTGAACATTGTAGGATAGCTATCTTCTCCGGAAATGCTTGCTACAATGCACTGTAAATTACTACTTGTTCTGTGCTGTAGAGCAGCACAGAGGCTACCATCAGCCTTGGGAGCCCATTATAATGGGCACTGTACAACCACAACCCTCCTTTTAGACTCTGACAGCTTCTCCTGTAACAGATGTCCTCAACCTTTCCAGAAAATCACACCAGTCTGACCTATGTAACCTTTCCAAAACCCATCTATCATCCCTTACCCTGACACCAGCAACAACTTCTTGCTCCTCCTTACTTTCATGGGTCCCATCCTACTAGGTGCTGAGCATTTTTAATTCCTACTGAAGTCAGTATTGGAATTTGTGCTGCTCAGCACTAGGGGTGTGCAAAGAGGGCCCTATTCAATTCAGATTCGATTTGTAGATTTGGATCGCTGTCCCTGATTTGATTCAGCCGAACCTGAATCTGAAGATTTGATGCCGATTCGGATATAGACACAGCTTTAAAAGTTTTTTCTACATACCTCAAGGTACCAGTGTGGCTCATGAATGCTGTGATGCTGGGGCAGATGAGGCATCCCACAGGAGTGCTTGGCAGCAAACCCGGAAGTGGACCAGAAGTACTTCCAATCCACTTCTGGGTCTGCCGGGAAGCACCCTGGGCTTCCCCACCCCACCTCCCTGGCTTGGCAATTGGCCGCAGGGAGACCCTGGGTGCCCCCCAAGACCTAGGTTGTCAGGCTGGGGGGATGCAGGGGGCCCCCCCGGCGCACTCCCCAGCAGACCCGGAGGTGGAGTGGAAGTGCTTCTGGTTCACTTCCAGGTCTGCTGCCAATTGCACTGGGGACCCCCCACACTTTAGTGGGACACTCTGGGTGCCCCAGCATCGCAGCACTCATGAGCCCCTGCTACCTAGAGGTATGTAGAAAAAACATTTCAAGCTGTGTCTATGTCCGAATCTCCAAATCTTTCCTAATCTCTTCAAATTGATTCGGAGGGTTCCAATTCGATTCAGAGAGATTAAAGCGTCCCCTGAATCTATTCAGATTCAGAGATCAGGCCACCGAATCAGGCCGAATCTCCACCAAATCGAATCAGGGACCGAAGCCTCACACAGCCCTACGCAGCACAGAGCAGGCAACATTTTGGGCCTGTAATGCTGGATCATAGCGGAATGTGTGTAAGCATCTCCTTTTGGACTGGGTATGATCCTGTCCTCCAACAGCAAACCATGCTTCCCAAAAGGACAGAACAGCCCATAAGCCCACTGTGGCTATGTCATACAAAGGAACATGGAGTGTATACACTGACCAGCACAGAGCTTGGGATCTGTGCTCCCACTGAAGCACAAAGAGTTAGTATAACAAAACAGGGTCTTTCATATGGCAGGGAATAGAAAAAAGCAAGATGGATGGATAGCCAAGAAGTAATGTCAAAAGAGAGGACGCCAGTGCTTAGGAGCTGCCGTTTTGCTCAAGTTATAAATAATTTATAACATGAAGGTGGTAATATTAATATAACCAGAAAACAACATAGGGCACAGGAAACATGCATTCTCCTTATATACCTACCGCTTTCTTTCACGTCAGGTTTTTGCACCGTTTTCCTTGTGGTTTTCTTGGGTAGTACCATTTGCTTCTTTAGCAGTGAGAAGGCCTTGGATTGCTGGGCTTCAGCCAATACTCCTATGTCCCTGAGACGTTTAAGCACTTGGGATAACAACAAGGGCTTCAGCTTGGATTGCAACAGCTGGAGAGGGTTGATACGAATTTTAGGTGGGTTGATTTCTTCATCACAGTCACAAAAGCGGAATATATTCCAAGCCAGGCCAGGTCCAAAGGCATCCATTAGAACGTATCTGGAAAGCTTAAGGAGCACATCACAAGATATCTGCTCTCTTTTCAATTTCTGGGTCAAGTTCTGATTTGTTACCAGCGGCCTTCTTTCGTCATGACTTACAAAAAATTTATTTCTAAATAGGCTGGAGAGCTTATAAGAGCCAGTAGTCCCTAGGAGAATTGTCTTACTGTGAAACAGTCCTTCATAATCCATATCCCACAAAGAAGTGTTGGGATTCAGGCTAGGTTCTGAAATAATCATAAATACAGTATAAACCTATTAAGCATAACCACAGAACACGTATCCTTTTTAAAAGAAATAAACTTTCTAGAAGGAAATATTTAAGACTGTTTCACTGTATCGGTGAATATATTTTAGCTTAGTGTACTGAAAATGTATTTGGCAGGCTTATTGCATGTGTTAATAAACCAAACTAAGAGAAGATTATCCAACAGCATATGTTAGCTACTGAAAGTTACAATTTTACTCTTTTCAGAGACTATGATCTAAGGACCATTTTGCATACTGTTTGGCCTAAACTAGTATTTTACACCAGTTGTTCTTTCTAATTTTAATGTATTTTATAGCATCTGAACCCATGACCACGGGAGTGCATTCTAGTCCATATAATTTCTACAAGAAGCTATAGTGACATCTCCCAAAGACCACAACTGGATCACATCTGAGTGGCTGTAAGATCAAATGAGCTCTTGTCTCTCATAGCTGAACAGGGGGGAAAAAACCTTTTACCCCCTTTCATGGCCTACAAGGATGCTAGATCCAGATCTGATTCAAGTCCCACTCAGGTATGTCGTCATCTTTACATAGTTGGGTAGGAACCCCACTCTCCAGATAAGTCCCCTGAAGGCAATGAGCAGAATTTGTCTCCACTTCTCAGCTAAAGCAACTGGCTTGAAGCATGAGGTCAGGCTGAACCTTTTCAAAGACTGTGATAACTGGCTTCACCCTGGAGCAAGAGGAGACCAGGAAGGAAGAACTGTGATCCCATGAAGCTTTCTGGGTTTACTTTGGAAATAGAGCAGTTACATCCTGCTCCATACTACAGGCTATGACTAAAGGCTCTATTTAGTCCCTTCAG